>NC_059273.1:4527500-4597500 GCF_017591435.1 Portunus trituberculatus
TTACTATCACCACCACCAGCACAACAACGACAATTTTCAAAAGCCCATTTAAGGAATCAAATTGAAAACAGTGATAACACAATCATTATCAAAATTGAAAACTTTAGAAAAATAGATAAAATAACACTACTTATTTCATTAGTTACTCAGTATGTCATGCCTTTAGTAAGAGTAGTAATATTAATGATAATAAAAGTAGTAGTAGTAGTAGTAGTAGTAGTAGTAGTAGCAGCAGCAGCAGCAGCAGCAGCAGCAGCAGTAGTAGTAGTAGTAGTAGTAGTAGTAGCAGCAGTAGTAGTAAAACTAATAGTAGTAGTAGTAGTAGTAGTAGTAGCAGCAGCAGCAGCAGCAGCAGTAGTAGTAATATAGGTAGTAGTAGTAGTAGTAGTAGTAGTAGTAGTAGTAGTAGTAGTAGTAGTAGTAGTAGTAGTAGTAGTAGTAGTAGTAGTATGACTTTTGAGAGAGAGAGAGAGAGAGAGAGAGAGAGAGAGAGACAGACAGACAGACAGACAGAGACAAGCAGAGAGACAGACAGACAGACAGACAGACAGACAAAATAAGCTCCATGATAAAATAGAAAGCTGATAAACTCCACCTCATCACACTTTATTTGATATTTACTTGATGTTTTAACTGACAAAAAATACGCTCTATAAGGCAAAACAGAGCCACAGTAGCAACGAGGGCTCATTTCGTCAGTTCGTACACCACAGTTTCATCATTAAAGCACAGGTTAGTGTAACATTTTTTATCCTCTCTATTTGAATTCTAGTTTTCAAAGAACCCACTATTTTGGGCAAGGTCAGGCTTCCTAATTTGGCAGGTAGGGCACTGGGTGAGTTAAGGAGGGCACTGGCAGACTCATAGGTACGGAGATCAGAGCTTTGGGTCATGTCTTACTCACCACCCTTCAAGTACAATGACGCGTTTTTTTTTTTTTTTTTTTTTTATCTTGATTTTTGGTTATGATTAGACGATTTTATTTACATTAGGAAGTGTCTATGGAGGTCGGAAGATTAATGACGAGAGCCTTCACTATTCCAATCCCCACACGAGTTTCTGAAGCTGTATAAAATCACCAAATAGTACCAGAATGAATAGGAAAACGCGTCACGGTACTGAAGAGATCAATTCCTTCAAGTGCAATGACGCGTTTTCATATTCATTCCGCTTACTATTTGGTGATTCTATACAGCTTTAGATACTTATGGTGGGATCAAAGTCAGTGAAGACTCTGGCCACCATTAATTCTTCTGACCTCCACAGATCCTTCCTAATCTAAATGAAATCGTCCAGTCATACCCAAAACTCATGATAAATATACGCCCCAGTACTGAAAGGGTTAAGCTCGTATTTTCAAACATTGATGTGCTTCATCTCCACTATTTCAAAAGACTTTATTTGAATTTGCACGATTTTTTAAGGTGTTTTTATGGTTCTAGAGGCAGAATGACAAGATTTCTACATTATTAACTAGAGAAACACTCTTGAAAACCCCGCTGATCATCTTTGTGGCCCTTGAAAATAGTAGTGGTGAAAGAGCAAAGCGTTTCTGAGTCTGGGAGTGTCAATCAAGCACCATGTGACCTTAAGAGAGAAAGACTTGCTACCTGTTGCCTCACTCACGATCTCATTATGGCTCCCTTCCATTTACAGGTGTGTGGTATCTCGAGTCTTTTGTCCCTCATCACCTTGCCTCTCCTTCCTTTCTTTTCATACCTTTCCTTCTTGCTCTTATCCTCTTTCCCCTTGCCTTTTCTCCTTCCTTTTCTTTTTTTTTCTTATTCGTTTTCGTCTTTCCTGTTTCTCTTCTTTCTTGATCTCCGTATTCGTTTTCTTTCTTTCTTTTCTTCTCTTCTCTTTTCTCCACATTATCTTTTTCTTTCTACTGCGTCCTCCTCTCATTCTTTTTTTCCTCTTTTCTTGTTTCTCCCTTCCCGTTTCCTTCCTCTGTTCCTTATTCTTTTCCTTCTTCCGTCATTTTCATTATCCTCTTTCGTCTTCATCGTCTTCCTTTTCCTCCCCCTTCTTTGTCTTCGTTTCCTTTTCTTTCTCCTCCTCCTCCTCCTCCTCCTCCTCCTTTTCATGTTTCTTTTCTTGTCGTTCTTTTCATTACCTTCCTCTTCCTCCTCCTCGTGTATTGCTTCGCTCTCGCCTTTACTCTCCTTTTTCCTCCTCCTCCTCCTCCTCCTCCTCCTCCTCCTCCTCCTCCTACCCCCGTTCTTCCATTCGTCCCAGAATAAAAGCTCGGAGGTGCGGGTGTGCAGGTGTGTGTGTGGCGGGTGGGGGAAGGGCGGGAAGGGAAATGAGTGGTGCAACGCTGAAATAAAGGCACACACACACACACACACACACACACACACACACACACACACACACACACACACACACACACACACACACACACACACACACACCGTCTCGCAATGCCTTGATTAATGCTGCTGATTGTGTTCTGTGTGTGTGTGTGTGTGTGTGTGTGTGTGTGTGTGTGTGTCACGGGCATTAGTCACACGGCCAAATGCCACCTACCGATGATATAGACACACACACACACACACACACACACACACACACACACACACACACACACACACACACACACACGTGACTCGACACTCGACACACACACACACACACACACACACACACACACACACACACACACACACACACACACACACACACACACACACACATACTGAAGGTCATGGCCCGTGAGCTGCCTGACCCCATCGTGATGTCATGCACTTAAAAGGAGGTGCGGGGGAGGAGGAAGGGGTGAGAGTGGGGAGAAGAGATAAGGTGAGGAGAGGCTCGCGTGTCATGACTGGACGCTGAGGGGAGGAGAGAAGGAGGGAGAAATATGACAGTACAATGATGAGAGGAAAAGGGCGAGGAATGGAGAGAAACAGGGGTGGAAAATGGAGAGGAATATGATGGGCGGCTGGTGGGAAGGGAATGATGAAAGAAAATAAAGGAGAAGAGGAGGGTGGAATATAATGACTGGAGGGAGACATGGAAAGGGAGGAGAGATACGGAAAGGAGGAAGAGAATGGGGGAAGTAGAAAAATGATGATAAAGAAGGAGAGAAGGAAAGGGAAGCGTGAAAGGAAAGGGGATAAGAAAGAGAAAAGTATAATAACTAATGCTATGAAAGAAGAGAAGAGGAAAAGGGAGAGGAAGAGAGGGAACAGGGAATAGAGAAAGGCAAAGAAATGATGACTAGGCAATGTTGACTCAGAAGAGAAGGCTGATAAAGGGGAGTAGGGGGAATAGGGAATGGGTAAGGGAGTAGGGCTTAGCGGTAGGGAAGTAGGGTTTGATAAGGTGGAGGCCGCAGCGGTGAGGGTACCAAGGGCGCCTTACTATAATTTATATAATGTAACCTATATGTGTCACTTTTTGCCATGGAGAAATGTATAAATTAAGACCGTGATCAATTTTCCATAATAATTTTCAACTTTCTAACCACTTGCTTTCGTTGTAGTGTCTCAAATAATCACTTAGGAAAAAAAAAAAAAGATTTGATTGCGTGTATGTTCTCTTTTCTCTTTTTTTTCCTGTTTATAAATTTTTTTTTTTTCGTGTTCAACTATAACTTTCTTGATAGTTAATTTCTTGTTCTGCGATCTCTAAAATTATTACGTAGACAAAAAACTAAATTAATGTGGGTTTTTTTTTTTTTTTTTTCATTCTTTTGTCGTTATTTCCACACTCGTCTGTGTCTTAAAATGCTTCATTATGTTCATTACGTAGTCTGTTTAACAATTCCTTAGCTCAGAGGATTAAATTAATGTACCTCCTCTCTCTCTCTCTCTCTCTCTCTCTCTCTCTCTCTCTCTCTCTCTCTCTCTCTCTCTCTCTCTCTCTCTCTCTCTCTCTCTCTCTCTCTGTTTATTTGTTTTATTTATCAATGTATTTATTTATTCTTTTATCTTTTTTCTTCCTTTTTTTCCCTGAAAGTTAAAGAACACGACCTTGTCATTAATGGACTAAATACCTGAGCAAGCAAGGCTGGAGAGGTGAGGCGAGAATGCTTCAATATTTGCAGAAGTGTTATGCGTGAGGGAGAGAGATCTTATACTGTACTGTCACGCTGAGCTGCAAAACACACATTGCGTTCTTACGAGAGATTAACTTTTTCTACGTCTTTTTGTTATCTCGTGTAGACTTTCAGCAGGCTTTATTGGAAGTTACTGGAGTTTTAAGCGGTATTTTCATGGTTCGAGTGGTATTTCATCAAGTATCTGGCCATTTTAACCGGTTCTAGTGAAGGTTACTGGTACTCTTAAGCGAATTCTCATGATTCCAGGATTCTGTGTCTTCAACGGGTCCAAGGAGAAGGTATTATGACTATCAAGTTCGTTTACTGTACCTTTAATCGGTTTTAGTAGAAGCTATCGTAGTTATCAAGTGTTTTCAGGGTGATGGTGATAGTTCAACAAAGATTCTGCGTATTTAACCGGTTCTGTTTGAAGTTATTAAGTTTATTAAGTGTTTTCGTGATTTGAGTGATATTTGACAAGGATTCTGCAACTCTTAACAGGCTTTAGTGGAAGTTATTGGTGTTTTCAAGCGTAGTTTTTCATGATTGCGATAGGTTTGGTGAGTGTCCATTTGCTCTAGAGGAAGTTTTAATAAGAGTTTTACATTTTTCTCATTCATTGCAGTAACAGTTTAACAAGTATAATGTGAACTCGACTAGTCATCTGTGTGGCCTTTGAAAATAGATCATACGAGAGAACAAAGCGTTCCAGTACACAGAGCTTGACTTTCCTCATTGTCCTGTGGTGCAAGGTGTGCCGCAAGATGAGGTGTGGAGAATATATAGCTTGTCATCATAGCTTTGTATCACTGAAGGTTAATGTATGGATTGGGACGATGGGTGGACGCGTAATGAGTTCCACAGTCTCTTGGTTAGCTATCCCACACAAAACGTTCTTATTTTGATTATTTATTTCTACTCATGTGGGCTTTTTCACGGTATTTTCACGCTATCTGAAAGCCCACCCGCTAGGAAACCGTTGCCCCGAGTGAGGAAACCCAGTCTACACTCGGACCGTGGACAGGATTCGAACCCGTGCGCTTGGAGACCCCTCGGACCCCAAAGCACGCATGGTCCCGCTGTACCACGAGACTTTACCGACTTCTTTGTTTTGGTTGGACTGTCTTATGAGTTCTAATATATTGTACACTCCCAAACCTACAAGCCACCAATGTTGACTGTGGAACCCGATCAAGGCTGGAGTGGTTTTGTTGGTTAGTAAGCAAACGATAAAAGGTCACTGTGGAACTGGCCCTATATAGGTAATGTTTCATACAGACTGCCATGTGTATAGGTCTGGTTGCTTCTTGCAGCTTTCCACGTGCTCTTGTGTTATTGTTATGGTGCGTAGGGGGAATTAAGTAGATATGTTTATGGATGGGAATAATAGGTAGAAAAAGGTAGACATTAGGTGAAAATAGGTAGATATCTTTGTGGATGGAAATAATAGGTAGAAAAAGATATACATTAGGTGGAAATAGGTAGATATGTTATGGACGAGGATGATTGATAGGAATTGAGTTGAAATAGGTCCATATGTTTATTGGTGGATAGAAATTGGTTGGCATTAGATGGAAAGACGTAGCTAGATGTGTTTGTGGGTGGGATATAATAGGTGGTAATAGGTAGGCATTAGGTAAAAATAGGTAGATATGTTTATGGATGGAGATAATAGATGGTAATAGGTAAGAATTAGATTGGAATAGGTAGATATGTTTATGAATGGGGATAATAGGTAGTAATAGATTAGCATTAAGTGTAAATAGGTAGATATGTTTATGAATGAGGAAAATAGGTAGACATTACTTGTAAATACGCATGTGGATATGTTTATGGATGGGATATAATAGGTGGTAATAGATAGACATTAAGTGGAAATAGATAGATATGTTTATGGATGGGGATAATAGGTGATGATAGGTAGGCATTAGTTTCCGCGTCTAAATTGATATAAACATGTTCGTTCGAGCAATCAAGGAATTTGGCTGAGAATCCTTGATTACTTGAACAAAAACCATGATCAAATTTACTATAGACACCAAAACTAGAGATAAATCACCTTTTTACATAGACCTATATCCTACTCGTGTTGGCTTGATGACTCCTTGCACCAATCTTTCATTTTTTACATCCTTATACTCTTAAAACCCAAGATATTTCAAAACACAAGCTAAGGAGAACGTAATAGCACTCAAGGCCTTCACCCACACCACACCCACACCTCACCCACACCACGTAAAGGTTCCCTGAAAGAAATCTCGCTACTGACATCAATCTGTGACTTGGCATTATACATAACCATGACAGGCTGCCCTCATAACACTTTCTAGCACCCGAGGAGACGCGTACCCCACTTCGGGAGCCACTGCCCTATGGTGACCAGGCGCCGAGAGTGAGTCAGGGGCTGGACTGCCGCGTCTGCCCCGTCTAGACTAGTTCATGATGAGTGGTAGATTGCAGGAAGATTGTGTGGTTGAGGTGGAGACACGATGTTGTTGGTGGTGGTGTTTTTATTGTTATTCTTCATTTTCTTTCTTTCTGTTTCCCTTTCTTTCTTTCTTTCTTCATTCATTCATTCATTCTTCCTTTCTTTCTTTCCTTCTTTCTTTCTTTCTTTCTCTCTTTCTTCATTCATTCATTCACTCAGTTTTCTTCTTTTCATTCTTCTATAGTCATCTTGTAGTAGCAGCAGCAGTAGTAGTAATGGTGGTGGTGGTAGTGGTCATAGTAGTAATAATAGTAGTTGTAGTAGTAGTAGTAGTAGTAGTAGTAGTAGTAGCATTAGCAGCAGCAGTAGTAGTAGTAGTAGTAGTAGTAGTAGTAGTAGTAGTAGTAGTAGTAGTAATAGTAGTAGTACAGTAGCAGCACCTGTACTAGCATTAAATAGGTTTATCCCAGCAGATCCAAGCCCTCCTCTCTGCGACACGAGGTTAATGTGGTTGCCTCATTACATAACTGACACCAATAGCCTGACAGGTGTTGCATTTTACTGAGGGTTGTGTGTGTGTGTGTGTGTGTGTGTGTGTGTGTGTGTGTGTGTGTGTGTGTGTGTGTGTGTGTGTGTGTGTGTGTGTAGGAGAGGTTAATAGTTCCAAGTATTGCTTAGTGAACTCATTTTTTTTGCTATTATTTTTTTTCTCTCTTTTTCTGTTATTGCCTTGTAGCACCAGTTGTCTCTTTCTTCTTTTTCTTCTTTTTCTTTTTCTTCTTCTTCTTCTTCTTCTTCTTCTTCTTCTTCTTCTTCTTCTTCTTCTTCTTTTTCTTTCTTTTTTTAACATCTTGCAATGTGTCTACTATCTTTGGGGGTTTGGATGATTGACTACTACTACTACTACTACTACTACTACTACTACTACTACTACTACTACTACTACTACTACTACTACTACTACTACTACGTCAATCACTATATCCAAATACGCATGCAAGAGTTTTATATGCATCCCCTTGACATCATAGTCTGTCGTCTGTCAATCTGTCAATTAGTGAACCAACAGACAGCATGGCAGAAAGCTCCTCCCCCCCCCCATCACCCATACCACCCAATCTGCCACCCTGCCATTGCCTAACTGATATTTTGAGTCCATCACGTGTGCTGCCAACCATACATCCACCACCACTGTCACAACCCTCATGCCTCCCTTCCCCACACAGAGACTGGGCGCCCTCCTGCTGGTGGCGGCGATGGCGCTGACGCTGGCGGCGACGAGTGAAGCGGCGACACTGCGACGAGGGCGTGAGAGAATAGTGTACGGACCAGGCGGGTATGGCAGACGTTTAAATGTGAAGAGTGAGCGTACTGACGACGTGCAGAGTGGACGTACTGGTGACGGGCAGAGTGGGCGTGCTGGTGACGTGCAGAGTGGACGTGGAGAAGTGCAAAAAGGACGTGGTGACGACGTGCAAAATGTACGTGCTGGTGTGAAAAAGGGGCGTGCTAGCTTACAAAGGGAACGTACTGACGTGCAAAGGGAACGTAATGACGTGCAAAAAGCGCGTGTTGGCGTGCAAAAAGCGCGTGTTGGCGTGCAAAGGGGACGTACTGACGTGCAGCGTGGGCGTGCTGGCTTGGAAAGAAGTCGTGGTGGCGTACAACGTGGGCGAACTGGCGTGCAAAAGGGGCGTGCTGACGTGCAAAAGAAGCGGACTGGCGTGCAACGTGAGCGTGCCAGCGTACAGAATGTACGTGCTGGCGTGAAAAATGTACGTGGTGACGTACAAAGTAAACGTACCGACGTGCAGCAGAGTGGACGTGCGGACGTGCAGGATCGGACGGGCGTGGTGGTGGCCTTCGAGACTCCAGAACAGGAGCAGTTTCAGTACGGGCGTCCCGGAGAGGCGGTGTTCGGCGCCTTCAGGTGAGAGACATTGGAACCATTGGAACCATTGGAACCATTGGAACCATTTATTCACCATTAGTATCACAGTATGTTAGTCTGCCTTTCTGAATCAATTTTTTTTTTTTTTTTTTTGGCAGTTAATAATGATCGATACAAAATTATTACAAAAACAAAAAAAGTTTAATACAATATAGAAATGAAAACACTTCTTTTGTCCCTCCATCCCTCCTGCCTCCTGTGCCTTCCAATCTCTCCTCACTTTCCTCCTCCCCATCATTCCTCCTCCTCTCCTTCCTCCTTCATTTTCCTCCACTGCTCTTTGTCCTGACTTCCGTATTTCCCTCCCTTTCCCCCACATTCTCTCTCTCTCTCTCTCTCTCTCTCTCTCTCTCTCTCTCTCTCTCTCTCTCTCTCTCTCTCTCTCTCTCTCTCTCTCTCTCTCTCTCTCTCTCTCTCTCTCTCTCTCTCTCTCTCTCTCTCTCTCTCTCTCTCTCTCACCTTTCACAAAAGTTATGGGAGAGCAGTAAGGGCATTTCCGCGTCACACACACACACACACACACACACACACACACACACACACACACACACACACACACACACACACACGGAACTAAATTGAGTGTGGCCAGCAAAAGTGTTACGCTTCTATTTTTTCTTTTGTTTTTTTCGTCCCTCATTGACCGACGCTTCGTGTGTTTGGTTTGGTCGTGATGGAATTCTGAAGGTTAGTGCGAGTGTGTATGTGTGTGTGTGCGTGTGTGTGTGCGTGAGTGTGTACGTAAGTGTGTTCGTGTATCAGTATTTTTCCCCTTCCCTGATAAAATGTTGCAGGCAGTTTAAGTTACAAAGCCCAAGTAATGCTCAGGCTTATTTTCACGATCAAGTTCAGTGGGCGTGACGAGGATTGTTTCTGTGTCTCGTGCGGGAACGTTTAAAGGGTTGCTGTGGCCGGGGAGGGCTTGGGAGGGGCGGGAGGTTGAATGCACGGCGCGGTCCCCTGTAAGGCTTGAGTGCGTGAGGCGGCAATGTGCTCTTTCCCGCCAAGTTTTCAGGATATCTTGTGCCATTCCCTCTCTTCCTTGCCTTGTAAAAGTGGGAGATAGATAGATAGCCGTGTGTAGCTCTTGCCTTCTAAAATTTCTATGGTAGATTGATAGATAATATATAATAACCTTCTTGAATTGTTTTTTTTCTTTTCTTTTCTTTGTTTGTTTGTACTGTCTTTCTTGTGCAAATGCCTAGCTCTCTTCCTTGCCTTGTAAAGCTACGGATAGATTGATGGTCAGGTTTAGTTGCTTTGTAGATTGTTCTTAGCAAAATATGTATTCTTTGTGCTTCTTGCTTTGGCTGTATGTAAAGGAGCATTTTCACATTGTACTTAGTAATGTTATGTATGTTTTTTTTATTCTTTCCAGCCCTTTTCATCCATTTTTAATCCTTCGCCATCCATCTGTCACCCCTCCGTCCTTCCCAACCCATATTACCTTTTATCCATATCTCCTTCTTCCCTCTACACCCATCCCACATCTATTCCCCTTTATCCCTCACTCTTCCACACATTTCAGCCTTCATCCATACACCCTTCTTTCCCTCTCTGTTAAGTCTCATCCCCTGCCCATCTACCAATTTCTCTTTTCGTCTACTTATCATCCCTTCTAGTCCATCTCTCACACTCACCTCTCATCTTTCCCAATCAACCTCTCACCTGTTCCGTCTCATCTCTCACTCCACGCCTCCTACAGCTGGCGGAGTCCTGAAGGCGTGTTGGTGGTGATGCGCTACGTGGCTGACGCTGCGGGCTACAGGGTGACAGGTGGCCTAGTACCAGAGGACACCAGGGGCGTAGCGGCGGACGGCAAGCAGGTCTTTCCGAGGGCGGCAGACGGGAGCATCATCCTTACCTGAGCACAAGAAGGTGGTGGACAAGGAAGTGGAGAGGCTGTGAAGATTATCCGAAGTGAGAGTTTGGAGGATGAGATGAGGACGGGAGATGAATGAGGGAAAGGGAGGTGAAGGAATGAAAGGGAGTTTGAAAATACCTCAAGTTATGGAAAGGGAAGTGAGGTGAAGGAAGAAAAAGCAGTTATTAAGATTTGAACTTTGAGAGGGAGATGAAGCAAGCAAAGGAAGATGCAGTAAGGGAGATATTGGTTAAGGAAGGACAGGGAGATTAATTATAAGACGAAAAGAACAAAGTGATAATACGATGACAAATGTTTTGATTATGTGATATATGAGAGAGAGAGAGAGAGAGAGAGAGAGAGAGAGAGAGAGAGAGAGAGAGAGTTGTAGCCAAATCTATAGAAATACTGCTTAATAGTTACAAAGCAAAACACACACACACACACACACACACACACACACACACACACACAGTAGGTCAGGAAATATTAGTGTAGTTATATTTTGTTGTATTTTCTGTATAAAAGTTGAATATAAAGTTGTCGACTGTTGCCAAGAAAAATATTTTTTACGAATAAATTTATATGAATTTTAAAGTTTTTTTTTATTTATCTTTGAATTTTGCTGATATTCATGTTATTGTTGTTATTGTCATTATTTTTGCTATTACTGTTACTGTTGTTATTATTATTATTATTATTATTATTATTATTATTATTATTATTATTATTATTATTATTATTATTATTATTATTGTTGTTGTTGTTGTTGTTGTCATAGTAGTAGTAGTAGTAGTAGTAGTAGTAGTAGTAGCAAAAAGTTTTCTCACAAAAATACCTCTCTCCCACTTTCCTACCTCCTCACTTTCCTCTCCACCCATTCCCTTCTCTTCTCCCTCCTTCCTTCCCTCCTTCCTTCCCTCCCTCTCTCCCTATCTCCTTCCCTCCCAAACTCCCTTCCCATGACGCGTGTGTTTGTATACATCTTTCCTCTCCCTCCCTCCCTCCCTCCTTCTTTCCTTCACTCCTTCCTTTCTCATCTTCCTCTGTACCAGGTGTATGTAATGAGAGAGAGAGAGAGAGAGAGAGAGAGAGAGAGAGTTACTATAGTGAAGCATAATTCTTTTCTCGGTTTCCTCCTCCTCCTTCTCCTCCTCCTGCTAGTAAGTAATGTTAGTGATGATAATTATACTTTAAGTGGTAGTAGTAGTAGTAATAGTAGTAGTAGTAGTAGTAGTAGTAGTAGTAGTAGTAGTAATAGTAACAATAGTAGTAGTTGAAACGATTATGGTATTAGTGATGGTAGTTGTGGTGGTGGTGGTGGTGGTGGTACTGCTGGTGGAAGGCCTGAGTTTTGGCAGGCTGGGTCACACAAGGTCAAGGATTAGGGGTGGTGACCTCGCCGGGTCAGTGACGAGGACACAAAGCTCTCAGAGGGCGTGAGGGTTGCGTGACGAGGCAGGCGAGGGGAGGAAGAGTAGGAAGGCAGCAAAGAGAGGGGAATGGATTTAGGAAAGGGGAGAGAGATAAAAGGAAGATGATGGGAATAGAAAGAAAAACTAAATAAAAAGGGATTTATTTAGGAAAGGATAGAAGATGGAGGATGAGGAAGTAGATGGTGGGAATACAAAGGAATGTAAAGGAAAACCAAATAGCAACAAACCTTGAGATTTTAACTTCGTGTGGGTAACTAACTATTTTATATACACTATTAGTCAAAGAGACAAAATAGTACAGAAGGCAAGATAATACCGAAGAGGTAGTTAGTAACGAAGGAGGAAATAGAGGATAGGACAGATAAGAAAGGAGTAGAATAAAGAGGTGTGTTAAGGAAGGCGAGAGAATATAGAGGGAGAAGATAGATGTGCAGGGATTAAATGATTGAAAAGAAAAAACACTGCAAAGATGAAAAGGAAAAAGGAATAGGGAGATGCAGAAAGAAAGGAGGGAATGAAAAATAGAAGAGAGAAAGGATGTGTGTGTGTGTGTGTGTGTGTGTGTGTGTGTGTCGGGGTGTCTGGTCCGCGTCCCTGTCGTCGCCGCCCCAACACACTGCCGACCCGAGAGATCTGCGACACCTCATCGTGTTGGTGGCGGTGGTGGTGGTGGTGGTGTCCCGGTCATCACAGGTCACCCCCACATGGACACCAGTCTCTTCATGTCCCCCACCACACCCCCACACCCCAACACTTGCACCCTTAGCACCCTTCATACTCACCACTACCCATCACACCCCATCTCCTATTATTTACACCCTATCTCCCCACCACACTTGAGTCCCCATTATTTGTACCTCCATCACCCCCACCACATCCCAACACTACAATTTTTGCCTCTATTACCTCCCTCGGCGTGACGCGCAGGATTGGTGAAGGTGAGGTGACGGCGGGCAGACAACGAGGTAAGGAAGGCACGGAGCTCACCTGATACACGCACATGGACAGACTCATGCACTCACATACAACACAGATGGATTAGAAAGCACGTGAGTAGCCAGAGAGAGAGAGAGAGAGAGAGAGAGTTGAGGTGGAAGGAGGAGAGGGCCTGAACACTACACGGACAGATAAGAGGAAAGCCGCACTCGAGCAATAACAATATTTCATGCACACGTTCCTCTCAGCGCGGCGGGCAGTTCTTCACCCCACGTACTGCTAAGCCTTTGAAGCGCCAAATCTTATCGGGAAACAGCAGGGGAGGGGGAGAGGTGCTAGAAGGGAGAGAAATAAGTGGATGAAGGTTGAAATGAGTGAGAAAAGAATTGAAGGGTGAGAGGTGGACTGGGAGAAGTTGGTATATATTTGAATCAAGCGTGAAGTCTTGGATATTTGAGGGAAAGAAGCGATAAGACTAAGATGTTAAGACTTCATTGAAAGAAAGAGTGTATGAATGGGGTTACAGGGGAAGGAAATAACAGATAGACATAGGGACAAGGTTGCTACACATTTGAATCTAGCGGAGAAAGACTAAGTATTCGAACTACTGAAGCAAACCAATGATCGCTTAATCTCACTCTCCGAAGCAAAAAGAATCAGTTATCAAATGGAAAATGCTTACGTTTATTAATAATTTCCTTGATCTTCCTTAAATGAACTACCTAGAAATTATAAAAACGGTATTCAGTTAACTACGGTTTTCATTCATTTTTTTGCTAATACTCTGGTTTGTGGTTTACGTGTGGGTCTGTTGTTCCCTGTCTACCGCCAGAGGGAGGCGAGGCTGTATGGTTCCTACACGTGCTGGAAAGAAGGCCAGACATTCGTGTTTTCCTCCGGGTTGGTGCGTCACGAAGAGTGAGGTGGTGACTGGCTTGTGACTGACGCAGCGGGTGTGGCACTGACGAGGAGGCCCTGCAAGTCACTAAGGTAAAGGTTTATGATTTGACTATAAAGCTGACACTACCACCACAACCACTACCATGACCACCGTCTTTGCTTCCCCTCCATACCTGTGCCTCCCCCCCACTGCCTCTTCCCACCCCACTACCGTGCTACCCTGTTCCAATTTCATCATTCTACCTCACTACTCTATGTTCATTCTTTCCAGTTTCCACCTCATCCACCCCCACTGACAGTACCGTTCTCTCAATCATCCCCAAAACTGCAACCACGTAACGGCCCCACCATAATAACCACCACAATAACAGCCTCTCCAGTTCCTCCGACCCACACCACAACCACGTCATAGCTATCATTTCCACAACCTCCATCACCATCTCTAACCGCCCCCTACCACCACCAGTGTCATTTATCAACACCACCACAACCATAGCCAGTCCTCTACCATGTCACCCTAACCATGTGATATTCTCTCTTTCCCGAACCACCACCACCACCACCACCCCTGCACTCTTTTTCGCGCCTTCCACGTGTAGACCTCCTTGTCCGCGGTGTCATAAATTAAACCACAGCGTATCTGTAATCTCGCTCGTAAATATGACAAGGGCGAGAATGGAGGAGGCGGCTGTGGCGACGATGGTGGTTGGTAGTGGTGTGATAAGCGTAGTGGTGGTGCTGGTGGTGGTGTGTTAAGGCGGTGAGTTACTGTGTTTACCCTCGCCTTGGTACCGCGACACCTAATGGTCGAGTTTAGTTCGATAGATTAACTAGTCGTGGTGACGCGAGGCTGCCATGAATCTGTGATGGTGCCTGGTGTGGTGCTAAGGAGGGGAGGATGGTAGGGAAGGGGGTAATGGTAAAAGGATAGGGGTGGTAGGATGGTGATGACTGGGGAGGGGGTGATAGGAGGGAAGTAGGAGGAGGTGGAAGGGGCCGTATGCTGGTGGGTAGTAAGGGAGAGGGCTAAGGACGAGACTAGGGAACGGTGGGGAATGGTAGGGGTGTGGGTAGTGGTGGTGGGGGGATGAGAGGTTTGGCAGTATGCAGATAATAGAAAGAAAAATAAAGGAAAACAATAATAAGTAAATGAAAATAGTTTAAAAAGCGTTACGTGAATAAATATATATATATATATATATATATATATATATATATATATATATATATATATATATATATATATATATATATATATATATATATATATATATAATATATATACAAAAATGGAGATTAGATATGATTTCTCTCTCTCTCTCTCTCTCTCTCTCTCTCTCTCTCTCTCTCTCTCTCTCTCTCTCTCTCTCTCTCTCTCTCTCTCTCTCTCTCTCTCTCTCTCTCTCTCTCTCTCTCTCTCTCTCTCTCTCTCTCTCTCTCTCTCTCTCTCTCTCTCTCTCTCTCTCTCTCTCTCTCTCTCTCTCTCTCTCTCTCTCTCTCTCTCTCTCCATCATGTCCAACACGCTAAACATTTAACAGATCTCAGACGCTCTCCCCATCCTCTCCTCCTCCTCCTCCTCCTCCTCCTCCTCCTCCTCCTCCTCCTCCTCCTCCTCCTCCTCCTCCTCCTCCTCGGCCGTCCCACAGCCTTACAGGACTAAACGGGGCGGCCCATAGAAGGGTGGAGAGGAGACCCTAACACACTCTAACACACTCTAACACACCTTAGCTGGACACTGGACATCATAACAGGGATGTGTGTTGTCTGGATCATGTTGTGGTGATGGTGGTGTGATTCTTCCATTCCTCTTATTTTTTCTTCCTTTCTGCTCTTTTTTTTCTTTTGTTCATATATTCAAGCCTCTATCTTCTTTCATTTTCATTCTTCCCATCTCCTCTCCTTCTTTTCCTTAATCATTAGCTTAATTTCTTGCTTCCTTTCTCATTTCACCTCTTTTATCCATCCTTCCTTCTCTCTCTCTCTCTCTCTCTCTCTCTCTCTCTCTCTCTCTCTCTCTCTCTCTCTCTCTCTCTCTCTCTCTCTCTCTCTCTCTCTCTCTCTCTCTCTCTCTCTCTCTCTCTCTCTCTCTCTCTCTCTCTCTCTCTCTCTCTCTCTCTCAGCCCCGGAACCCCATTCATAAAATATTGTCACGTCCCTCTGGCGGCTGGTGTGCTAATTACTCACATTCATCCCACTGCCGAGGGTAACACTTTTTTCCCCTTTACGTGAGAAGAAAAATACCTCACGCCTTCTTTGCCCCTCTCCCTCGCCCAGACCACCCCCCAACGCCTCGCCCACGCCCTCATTACCTCTTATAGTGGTAGGGGCGGTGGTGGTAGTGGTAGCGTTAGGAAAGGTGAGGGAGCGCAGGTGTGAGGGAGGGAAGGAAAGGAAGATTCAAGCTTTTTATCTTTCCTCTCTTCCTTCCTGTTTCTCACTCTTCCTTTTTTCTTTTCCTTTTCCTATCCTTTTTTTTCTTCTTTTCTTTCATTTGTTGTTTTGTTTTCCTTTATCTCTTGTTTTCTTTGATTTTTTTTCCTATTTTCGTTTGCTGTTTCGTTAAATTTTGTTTTCTTCCTTCTTTTCTTCGTATTATCGTTTTCTTCTTTAGTTTTTTTTCTCTTATTTTCTCGTCTTTTGTTTTTCTTGCTTTTCACTTCTTCCTATGGTTCAATTTGTCTTATTTCTTTCTTTTTATTTTGTTATTCATCTCGTTTATAGTTTCTTTTACTCTCTCTCTCTCTCTCTCTCTCTCTCTCTCTCTCTCTCTCTCTCTCTCTCTCTCTCTCTCTCTCTCTCTCTCTCTCTCTCTCTCTCTCTCTCTCTCTCTCTCTCTCTCTCTCTCTCATCATTTGTCTGATTATGATCTTTGGAGAGGTCTGGCTTGGTTTAGCTTGGCAGGGCGAAACGAGAGAGAGAGAGAGAGAGAGAGAGAGAGAGAGAGAGAGAGAGCACCTCCCGTTTTCAGGTGATATTTTAGTGTTCTGTAGAGGAGGAGGAGGAGGAGGAGGAGGAGAACCTGACACCTTTGCTATAACTTGGGTCACATCGCCCCGTCGAAGGAGATAAATGAGGAGGAGGAGGAGGAGGAGGAGAAGAAGAAGAAGAAGAAGAGGAGGAGGAGGAGGAGGAGGAGGAGAAGGGGGGCGTCGCATATTTTTGTAAATGAGGAAGAAGGAAGAAGGGAAAGTAGGAAAGGAACTGGAGATAGACAGATGCCCTTATATTATTTTTTTTTTTCGTTACGTGTGTGTGTGTGTGTGTGTGTGTGTGTGTGTGTGTGTGTGTGTGTGTGTGTGTGTGTGTGTGTGTGTGTGTGTGACGGGTGACGGGCGAGGGCAACTTAAACGAATGAAGAAATCTTAAAAAGAACAGGAAAATAAAAATAATGTGAAAAGAAGGGGTGAGGAAAAGAAAAGAATTGGTTAAAAGAATATTGACAGAGAGAGAGAGAGAGAGAGAGAGAGAGAGAGAGAGAGAGAGAGAGAGGTGTAATGAACGGGGGAAAGGGCGTGACAGACACTCATCGGGTGTTACTTTACTCATTACGTCTCTTCCTCCTTCTCTCCAATTCTCACGGGGACTTTTAACCTTTTTACGTCGCCTTCCTGCCCTCTCGAATATCCAGCTTCCGCCACACACGTTAATGGCCCCCGCGGATGTGTGTGTGTGTGTGTGTGTGTGTGTGTGTGTGTGTGTGTGTGTGTGTGTGTGTGTGTTTCACTGTTTGTTTGATCTGCTGCAGTCTCTGACGAGTGACGAGACAGCCATACGTAGTTACCCTACGGAACGAGCTCAGAGCTCATTATTTCCGATCTTCGGATAGGCCTGAGACCAGGCACACACCACATACCGGGACAACAAGGTCACAACTCCTCGATTTACATCCCGTACCTACTCACTGTTAGGTGAACAGGGGCTACACGTGAAAGGAGACACACCCAAATATCTCCACCTGGCCGGGGAATCGAACCCCGGTCCTCTGGCTTGTGAAGCCAGCGCTCTAACCACTGAGCTACCGGGTGTGTGTGTGTGTGTGTGTGTGTGTGTGTGTGTGTGTGTGTGTGTGTGTGTGTGTAACCTTTAGCCTTGTCTCGTTTCTGTCCATCGTCTATTTCATTCTTACCTTACTTCTTCATAATTAATATAACGGATGTAAAATATATTCGGATATATATTATAATCATCCTTCTTTTCATTTAGATCCTTAGTTTATTTAATAATTTTATTATTAAAAAATGTCAATCTTTCAAAACTCCAGCTCTCCTCAGACTTCTGGCATCTGGCCAAAAACATCTTCACTAACTTTATTTCATCTTTTCCTCCTTTATTTCGTCCTGATGGCACCACTGCCATCTCGTATGTCTCTAAAGCTGAACTCTTCTCTCAAACCTTTGCTAACAACTCCACTGTGGATGATTCTGGGCTTGTCCCTCCCTCTGACTATTTCATGCCTTCAATTAAAGTACTTCATAAAGATATTTTCTATGTCCTCTCTGGTTTAAACCCTTGGAGGGCTTATGGACCTGATGGGGTCCCTTCTATTGTTTTCAAAAACTGTGCTTCTGTGCTTGCACCTTGCCTGGCCAAACTCTTTCAACTTTGTCTATCGACTTCTACCTTTCCTTCTTACTGTGACTGTTCTAATCCCTCAAACTACCGTTCTATAGCATTAATCTCTTGCTTGTCTTGAGTTTTTTAATCTATCCTCAATAGGAAGATTCTCAAACATGTCACTTCACAATCTTGTATCTGATCGCCAGTATGGCTTCTGTCAAGGTCGCTCTAGTGGTGATCTGGCTTTCCTTATCGAGTCTTGGTCATCCTCTTTTAGAGATTTCGGTGAAACTTTTGCTATTGAGTTAGACATATCAGAACCTTTTGGAAGTGTCTGGCACATAGCTTTGATTCTAAAACTGCCCTCCAACGGTTTCTATCCTTCTCTCTGCAACTTTATCTCAAGTTTCGTTTCCGATCGTTCTATTGCAGTTGTGGTAGACGGCCTTTTCCTAAATCTATTGACAGTGGAACTCCTCAGGGTTCTGCCCTGTCACCCATTCTTCTTTCTATTATTCATTAATTATCGTGATCAAACTTCTTGCTCTATCCACTCTTAAGCGGATGATACCACTCTACACCTTTCTTTACACGTCTTTTCAAAGAGGATCAACCCTTCAGGAAGTCACAGATCACACAGGGACGTCACAGAACGCTTGATTTATGATCTTTCTAAGATTATTGACTGGAGCAGAGAAAACTTATAGTAGTGTTCAATGCCTCAAAAACTCAATTCCTGCTTATATCAACTTGACACAACCTTCCAGACAACTATCCCCTTCTTCTTTAATGACACTCGGCTGTCCTCTTCTACATTGAATATCCTCAGTTTGTCCTTTACTCATAATCCAAACTGGAAACTTCACATCTCATCTCTTGCTAAAACAGCTTCTATGAAGTTAATCATTTTGAGGCATTTCCGCCAGTTTTTCTCACCCTTCCAACTGCTAACTCTGTAAAAGGGCCTTATCCGTCTTGTATGGAGTACTCTTCGCATATTTTGTGGGGTTCCACTCAGTTTTATTACCTAGATAGGGTGGAATCAAAAGCTTTTCGTCTCAACTCCCCTCCTCTGACTGACTGACTCTTCAGCCTCTTTCGCACCGCCGGGATGTTGCATCTTTTGCTATCTTCTAATGCTATTTTCATGCTAACTGCTCTTATCTTACTAACTGCATGCCTCCCCTCCTCCTACGACCTCGCTGCACGAGGCTTTCTTCTTCTCACCCCTATTGTCTGACTATAATGCAAGTCAACCATTACTCTCATTCATACCTTTCTCTAGTAAACTCTGGAACTCCCTACCTGCTGCTATATTTCTATCTTCCTACAACTTAACTTCATTTAAGAGAGAGGTTTCAAGACCTTTGTCCCTTTCTTTTGGCTGACTCTATTGACTTGTAAGGGGACTGGCAATTAAGTGGGCCTCTTTTTTTAATCTACTGTTGGCCAGTTTCCCTTCTTACATAAAAAAAATGTAAGGGGACTAGCAATTAAGTGAACCTTTTTTTTCCTTCCTTCAGTTTCCCCTTTTATTGCTCATTTTTCAGTAAATATTTTCTTTTGGGCCGCCTTTCATTTTACTTATTCCTTCTTTCCTCTCCTTCATTTTCTAGTCTCTTCCTCTTACATATTATATACCCATTGCTTCTAAGTCCCCTTAGAAAAAACTTAGTACCCAGATTGACTATGACTGGCTTACAGCACCACCCTAAGTCACAGATTGTTAGCAAGGTGAGGTAAACACAATTGTTGCTACATTTACTATTTATTCAGGTACACACATAATGGGAATGCTCCATGAAAAAATAGATGTACCTCAAATGGTGGCAAACTGATCACAAAACACGATATTCCAATGCATGGGTCACACCACACATTGTCTGCACCACCACAGCCACTCAACCAAAAGTAATACAGTACAAACTTAGTGTATAGAAAACAAAACAATCTAAAGTGTTATCTAATGAAATTAAAATATTCTTTGTAAATGTCAGTATTCCAGGGTGGTGGTGTACTTCCACACACCACAGGGCCAAAGGCCAACCCTGCTCAATGCCCTCCTGTCACTCCACAACTTCTACTCAGCCTCTGCTGGTGCTGTGCATCAATATATCCCATTCACTTCACAGATGAACTGCAAATCATTCTACAACAGGACTGTGAGCAACATAATGTTGGTGTTGGATGCTAAAGCATTAGCCAAATACTTAAACATACTTCTATCAGTCATCTGACTTGTGTCCAGCGTCTGACAGGTGGGATATGACACTTGCTTTGAACTAATATTTACGGAAGCTAGACATGGAAAACCTGTCATTTTGAGACATCATGGGCATGGACATGGAGCCCATGCCAGGTTGTGGCTGATGACTCATGTTGCCTCGCAGTACATCAGACACTGTCATGCCTCCCATGTTGCTGCTGCTGGTTGCCCATCTGAAGCACAATAAAGGTTTTAGTCATCTGTGGTTATAAAGCAATAGTGTTCCCTATCCTAAAACCTCGTTAGGAAATGTTTTCAGATCCCACCTGAAAGCAAACATTTTAGCATTGCAAACAGCTCATATTATAAAGCTCTTCTCCTTCTCACACACTGGTGCAAAAACTCCCCACTAACACGTCACAAAACACAAATGAGATATTCCCACTAACACGTCAGTCACAAAACACAATGAGATATTTTCAACAAACACAGGAAAAATGCAGCTCAAGAAGGAAAGCTGGCAATGCAGGTTAAGCTTTGCAGAAATGTGCACATTGAAGCTGTGTATTACAAAGTCCAGTGGATGATTAAATAGTTAATCTATTACAGTAACTATACAATTAAGACAGCATATGTAATCAATATTTTGCTACTACTCTGCCTTGGAGTAGCTACAAAGCCTACACACACCTTGTTAATTAACGACTCAGTAATACTATAAGTTCAATAATTCCCTTGACATAATTATCTCTTTCTTTGGAGTTCCAGCCTTTGATAGCCTTCACTGCACATCAACAGACATCTCCACAAAGATGCAGTGCATGGAATCTCCTGCATGAAGTAAGGTAGATAAGGTAGATAAACATTATCACAGGTTGCCACCCGTCCCAGTATCATCTTTAGAACTTCATTTGGACAAAGATGATCAAGTGTAGTAGAATTGTGTGGTGGCAGCAGAGTAGCTAGGAAGCAGTAGGGATTGCTGGCAGTGTGAATATACTGTTTGTTTAATCACACATCCCACTACACTTTTTCATTTATAAGGAAAGTTTGGTGTATAAGTGTTGAATAACATTTGAGTCATCCACTGTACTCTTTACAAGAAAGGAACATGGACAAAAGTTGGTTTACACATGATCTTACTAATGAAGCAATATGGTCACCAAATCATCTAAGTGAAGCATGTATCAACAGACCCCTGTCAACCTAGCAGGTCTCTAAAAGTGAAGGCATTAATTCCCTTTAAGATGTCTAATCCACAGTATTAAATACTGGCATACTGGCAGTGTTACTACCATGAGTGAAAGTGTGTTGTAGACCCTCACACTGCATGTAAGATAATGCACAACGTCGAAGGTTATGATTGTGTGGTTAGCTTCTTGGTGTTGCACCAGCAACAAAGGCCACAGAAGCAGCCCTTATGCTGAACAACAAATGTTCTCACGAGTGATTTACACAGCATGGCAGTGGAAAACAATAACTAAGTTAAGCAACAATGCCTGATTAAGGAGGATCTTACTGCAGGAAAGACTGGGCAAACTGTTTTCACATGCTGGAGGCAAAACTGCAAGATTTTATCAATAATCAAATAACCTGAATTAGATTTGATTCCGGTAAATAATATAAAATTACTGGATTCTTATAAAGAACTACCTAACATTATAGATTGTAGAAAGCCATATTGACAAGAGTCTGTTGTATTTGTACTAGTGATTCTTAAGCATCACTAGAAAATCTCATCACAAGTACTCTTAAGGCTCAATCTTGGAGAAACATGACTGATAAAAACTTAACATTAGAATATAGGACATGATGTGAACATGTCCATTACTATCTTACTGTTACAGGAAACAGGCAACAGAGACTGCAACTGACCTATCATTGGTGCTAGAGGACCTCCACCCCTGGGAATCTCCCCCACGGGCAGAAAGCCCCGACGTCCCCATACTGCCCCCCATCATGGCTGAACTGCTTGAAAAGCTGCCCTTACTATCGCTCACTCCCCCGCCAGTCCTCCAAGAATCACCACCGCTGCTGCCCAGACCACTACCACCGTACCTGCAGAGATATCACACCACCTTCATGAACACGGCACAAACTACATGCTGGGGCACTACAAGAATTACCAAGGTCTACTGGTTAACATAAGAAATAGGTGCTTGGTGCCCAGGTCAGGTAAGCAAGTGTTTCCCAGAGTGAAGCATCATATGGAAGATATCAGGAAAAGTAACTATTTCAGACCAGACTGTCTTTGCTGCTGACTGAAATGTAAGTACCATCCCAATCTATCACCTCAAAATGACAAACAACTTGAAGAATATATGTACACAGGATGGGACCTTTTGGAGTACAATATGAGCAAAAATGATGGACAAAAAAAAAGTACTACTTTCATGCTTTTATCAATCCCATTGTAACCAAATACCCAGCATTTAAAATACATTATTTACAATCACCTACATCTCACCACTCAACAACTGCGAAGTAGAAATTTGTAGTTCTCACCAATACTAGAACCTGAATATATAACTTTACTTGTTTTAGCTTTGTACAAACAATACTATGAAGGCCCATATATTCATCTTACAAGAGGCAACTCATGATAGGGAAGAAGCAGAAACATCAGCATGGTATCTGCATGGTTCAAGTGCTCAACTCAAATGCATCCCATGAACACCCACAGAAAAATTATCAACAGACAAGTGGACAAACCTATTAGTACCTATAAGTTTTGAGGTGTTTAGTGTGCCAAAACTCTACTGCACAAACAGGCATGACAAAGGCATAGTGGTGAGAGGTGAAAGTGAACCCATCAAGAATGTATTGGAGAAGTACATAAATGCAGAAAAAATTAACAAATAATAAGTTCTGCTGATTCATAGAAAATAACACTGGAAATAAATCATGTAGACATAAAACTGCTGCCACCACCATCGCTACCACAGACCACCAATACCACCACCACCACTTCAAACACTACCAAGACACCACTCAGCCTCACCTCTCTCTCGGTCTGTCTCTGGAGCCCTGTGACGACATGGGTCCCCGGTGGTCCCTGTCATCCCTGGGGCCAGACCTCTCCACAGGCCGCCTCTCATCTCTCTCTCTCATTTCCCGCCGGTCCTCGTAGCGACTGCCTCCGCCCACACCTCCTGGGGCACGGTTATCATCCCGGCCACCACCACCACCGCTGTGGCTGCCATGTGTGGCATAGTTCCCGTGGTTGTGCTCAAATCTTGCTGGTTCGTTGCGGTCATAGTTCCTGCTGGAGTGAGTCAGTAAGTGTTTTAGTTCATGAGTAACTGTTTTAACTGTAAAGATCTATTATTTTTGGCATGCTTTAATGTTTTACTTCTTCCATGTTCTTCTGTATTCCTTATCATTTTAAAGTAGGGGATTTTAAAAGAGTAGATTTTGCATTTTCTACCCAGTTTAAAGATGGGAGGGCCCTGTAGAACAATTAAAGATGTCCGAGTGATTAGTAATTAAGGAAAGATGTCTCCAAAAGTAGTCTCCATTAATTTTTCTTGAATGTATCCTGTCTTACTTTTCTTTATTCTTTCCGTTTAATACCACATACACACACCAGACACAAGCACTAATCCCTCTCTCTCTCACACACCTGCGCTGTGGTGCTGAGCTGGACTCAAAGCGGGAGCGGCTGTCTGGTGCTGGACGTTTGCGATCTTCAAAGAACTCGCGTCTATCTCTGTCGTCTGCCGGCCGCTTTATGCTCCTCCGGGTCTCTTCGTACCTAAGTTGGTTACTACGGATGGTAACTAATAATTATACAGCACACAATGGTACCAACACCTCCAATGAAGCTGCTGGATTTCACTTCCCACAATGTAAACATTGTGGCAAAAAACATAAGATAAATCAACATAAAATGGCTTATCAAAGCATATAAAATCAAATATTCTTATAATCAAAACAAAAATATGCATCAAAATTAAAATATAAGTGTGCTTAAGATACAAAGCATGCAAACACAATGGCTTGTATGAGGCAACCATGGTCAAACAATGATTAATCTTCTCTAGCGTTCTTGTATTCCTGTCCATAACTTCACTGGTCTGCTTTGGTCTACCTAATGCCACTCTACCTATTCCCTCGCCAACCACTCCAGGTCTATGATGCTTCCTCACATCAGTGTCACCCCACTCACACTCACCAATGCAGGCTTACTCCATTAACTACTCTTTATTCAACATCTCTTCACCTCAATAGGGTTGTCCTGATCAGAGTATCCACAAAACAATAATGAACCTTACTCACTTAAAATGCTAAATAAAATACAATGAACACAAACACCACTTGTTCCTCACAACTGATGGACATAAATTACCAACAAATTTTATGATTTCCCTTATTGTGAAAGCTTTTAAGGGCAATTCATTTCATCTATCTAGCCTGAAGTTATCTGGCAAAATTTCAGATCTCATCATGGTTTCTCTCATGTACTTTCCTATTCATTAAACCCTCTGAGTTTCATCCCAGTATACTCCACTACACCATGAATTCAGTACCTAGGTCAGCCACTTTCTCTTGTACCACAGTGTTCTTTTTTTTTCCTCACTACCTCACTCCCTCTAGCAGCTACAAATGCACCACAACAGTACAAGAGTTGAGACAAACCTCATCTGCTGGCGGCGCAATTCCTCCCTCTCCCTCTCTAGCTTCTCTCTTTCCATCCTCTGGTGTTCTCGCTCCAGGCGGAGAAGTTCGTGCTTCTGCCTTTCTATCTTTTCTCTCTCAATTCGCAATTTCTCTCTCTCCCTGAAAAAGTAATAACTAATGACTCCAAGGGAAAAATAAAGAGAAATGCATATATCTAATAATTACAGATGTCTCTTGACAACAAAAAACACACACACAATACCTCTGAAGTCGTTCCGCTTCTTCCCGCTGTCGCCTTTCAATATTCCGCTGCCTAACTTCATCCTCCCGTCGCCTGCGTTCCTCCTCGCGCATGATCCTCTCCCTGGCACGCATTCTCTGCCTCTCCCTTTCCTCCATGATCTACCGAGCAAACAGCATAACTCAGACCATTACATCTCACACAGGGACACATCATGAGTGGTGTACGATTTAGCAAGCCTTAAGAACAGCAATTACCTGTGTGATATGTGTGGTAATTGCTCCAAGTTTTACCTGTTTAAAACTAAGCACCTCGTGTCTCCCTGAGCGCTGATGACCCATTTTGTAAGAGTCACCGCGGTGCTCCGGCCGTCGCTCAAAGGATCGGCTGTTCCTGCGGTCGTGTTCCTTGCTGCTCCTGCTCACGTCTCTCGAGTGCGACCGTCTCTCGTCCTTCTTCTCGCCCTCCTTCCCAGTTTTCTCATCCTGACCTTCCTTCTTGTCTGAGCTTGTGTCCTTCTTGTCTCCATCACTCTTCTCACCCTCCTTCTTCTTGTCACCGCTCGTGTCTTTCTTGGAGTCCGATGGTTTACGGGTGGATGAGGCCTTATTTCTGCTGGGGCCCCTGGTTCTCCCTTTGCCTGCAGATAGTAAAAATCTTATTTTGTTACCTAGGTCTTACTGTAACAGTAAGTCTTATTTGTCTTCTAGTTCTTAAAGAACTCCCTCTGTCAAAGTCTGAGCTATAATTTATACCATAGTGTGATGAGGTAGTGTCTTCATCTAGCAAAAAGTTTTTGAGCCCTAAGACTTATCAGTTCTAATCTACCATATTTCCTAATGCATTTTTTCTTAAAAAATTTTAAATTGCCATGTATCTATGCAGCCATACTACACTAAGCACAAATGTTATTATTACTTGTAATATTACCACTAATAAAATTACCTTGCTCTCTCTCTCTCTCTCTCTCTCTCTCTCTCTTGATTTTTTATCTCTAAAATTTCTGATCAGGAGAATTCTACTCACTATCATTTTAGACGGTGAAGTACAGTCAATTCATCTCCAAATTTGACTGTCTTTAACCTCTTATTCATATCCATAATATTGTATCTATTGCAATATTACAATCAAGGAGACTGAGGACTCACCTTTTCCACCTGAATCATGCGGCCGTGCAGCTCAGTGTGGTTCAGCTGTGAGATGCACTTGGTGGCGTCCTCACTGCTCATCATGGTCACAAAGCCATAACACTTGGCGCCGGGCGTCTTGGCATTGGTCACTATCTTGGCACTTGTCACCTGCAAACACCACACTATGTTGAAACTTTCAATACTCTTAACCAATTCCAATATTGGCTTCAGAAAGTAGAAAGAGCACATGGTCAGTTAACAAGGGTGACCAATTCCACAATTTTCAATAGAATAATCACACTGAATACAATCTGATATCACCACCACCATCTCACCTTGCCATACTTAGAGAAGACCGACTTGAGATCCTGAGCCCTGGTGGAGGAGGCCAAGCCACTGACCCACAGGTTCCTTCCACTACTGCTGCTGCTGCTGCTAGTGCTGCTGCTGCTACCTTTAGTCTTGTGGTCTGTACAGAGATAATTGTCACTTGCTATCACTACCTCCTAGTTGCCTTAGTCTTGTGGTCTGTATGGATATGGTTAATAACTCCCACAAATATCAATATAATCAATTATCTTGTTCATCACACCATGTGTAACGTAACACATCAGGTGAGTGATTGCTGTTACAGAAG
Organism: Portunus trituberculatus; assembly: GCF_017591435.1. Classification (NCBI taxonomy): domain Eukaryota; kingdom Metazoa; phylum Arthropoda; class Malacostraca; order Decapoda; family Portunidae; genus Portunus; species Portunus trituberculatus. Next base: position 4,554,456 of record NC_059273.1, read on the forward strand.
TGGTCTTGTCAAATTTCTTAACCATGGCACATACAGGGATCTTTACAAGGTATCCCATGCAAGTGACTTCAAAATTTAGGTCTATAAGTTATATTAGAATTATATTCACCCCACCTGCAACATAAAAAAATTGAGGTTTTGCTCAAGAAAACCATCTATAATCACTACTGTGCTTAAAAACTTCCTCAGCGACAAGCACTCCAACCTTCAAGCCTTACATTTAGTGCTGCCCATGTGACTGCAAGTGTTATTCTAACTTAGCCGTCAGACACGGGATTCAGTAGGAAAAAAATGGCATGCTGCACAAGCTGCTCTCCAATTGAAACCAAAGAAAAGCTCACCTCTGTCATCCTTGGCTTTGTCGTCCTTCCCTTTCTCATCACCAGAGCTGTGAACCAAACAAACATAGCGGTAAGCATGTGTTCAGCTCTGATCACAGGGATATATTTCACCTGACATCTGTGTGAGCCTTTATATTATGAATTCTGAGCCTTTCTTTATCATCACTAAGCTGAGAAGTACCTATGACTTGGGGAACAGCTTCCACATTACTGTGATGAGCATGCATATCATTACCATGGGCTAAAGGAAAATCACACACCAAATATCCTTGAAAAGTTTCAAGTGCAACACCGCGCCCGCTCAACTTTACATTTTCTGCTTTCCTTGTTGAGAAATTGGTTGTGCATAAAACATTTCAAGCCAGGATCTTGTCACAACTTACCAAGTGGGATGCCACTTAACGGGAAATATCCAATGTTGTGTTAATGATATTTGTGTTCCATGGCCAGGGTTGGGTAGTGAAGTGGTCGTTCATCACGACAGAAAACTCAAGATAGAATCTCCATCCTTTCACTCCTTGCAGACACACACACTTTCCATCTCCACCCCTGCCACTGCCTTTCCTCCCCACACAACACAACACAACACAACATCCACAGCACACCACCACCCCAAACACCACACCCACCACACTGCCTGCTACCCTACTACACCATTTGCCACAAATTTAAGCCTGTGTTTGGCTAAACCAAAGATTCCCTCCATTTCAACTAACAAAAATGCACAAGGAAGAAGTACAAATTAAAAATTCACAGGATAAAAATAAGCCAGACTGGCATGTGGAGATCCTGCTTCCACATCCAACTGTTTCGGGATGAGGGCAGTCTGTTAAGACAAGAGACTAGAGTATAAGTATAACGACTGCTCTACCAGATGTATACAGCAAGGGAGGTCATGCCCCATGTTTCAGTAGCAGGACTGACTGCTGCTGATGATGATGATACAAACCCAGTGTGAGGAACCAACCTCTTGGGCTTATCGCACTCTTTCTTATCCTGTGATTCGTTGTCCAGGTCCTTGTCCTTCTTCCCCGAAGCGGAGTCTGCGTTGGCGTGCGTGGCGGGGCTGCCCTCCTTGGCGTGTGAGCGTTCTGTGGGCCAGTCAATCACTCGTCAGGACACCTCGTGGCTCCCCTCTGGCGGGCGGCGCTCAAGTCCGGCGCCAGAAGCGAGTCACGTTGTGAGGGTTCAAGTTGGACGGAGCAGAGGCAGAGGCGTCCCAGCGGTGCCCCTGCCACTGCTGCTGCTGCTGTCACCGCCCCTCGAACTGTGTTGGCATCCTTTTGAAAGGGTGGGTGGGGGGACCACAGGGTAGGGGGACCTCGCCAACTTAAATTCGGCTGCACACACTGCACTGCTGGGCGAGGAGGAGAAGCTGCCTGCTGCTGCTGCCGCTGCTGCTTCCATCACCGCTGTCGCTGCTGCTGGCTATAGATTTATTCACATCTTGTGCAACATACAGACAAGACTGCATGCTGAAAAGGTACTACTGAGAGGCTACAAGATGTCTTGTAAAGATGACTAAGGTGCAATTTCCAGACAGCTAAGCTGGTGCCTTGAGCCAGTGCTCCCAAAACCACCCCACACCTGCGGCTGCTGCTGCTGCTGCTGACCACTCTTCTTGGTGCCTGGGTCCCCCTCACCCCCTCTCATTCTTCATGGTCTGGACAAAATATACTCAAGTGTCCTAGAGAATAACGCTATTGGTTTAAGGAACTCATTCCAAATGTAGGCGGAGGTTTCTTTGCATAAAAAGGGAAAACATGATGCATTTTGGCTGCCAATATCAGGCTTTATATTTAGCATAAATCCTACCTATGGGCAACAAACTTCAGACTCACACATGAAACACATAAACAGTAATCTTCTGTCTTCTCATGAAGAAAATGGGGCATCTCTCTTGAACACTGATGAGTGGCATGTCTAGGAAAGATCCAGTCCATTTCTGGTGAGTGGAAAATGAAGCACTTGAAGTAAAACACTGTGTCCTTGCTGCAATGTCCTCCAAAAGCATCCATGGTGCACCCTTGAATTACTCTTGGACATACCTTGGGCTTCCTCACATCAGCTGTGGCACAGACCTGCTGGCTTGCTCTTGGCTCTTGGAAAATCACTCAAATGCATGAGCCTTCAGTTTGTGCCCAGATTTGATTGTCCCTACCTAATATCAAACAAAATAAAGTTTACAGACTACAAACCCATACAAATCTTACCTTTCCCATGCTTAGCTGACTCCTGAAACAAGAGAGAAAACATGATTTAGAGGTGAATTAACTCCTCCCAGTTACAATTTAAAGAACATATTGGCAAATATAACCTTGGCTAACTTTTTAAAATTCAAAGTATTAGCAGTAAATTCAATACACTGTACCTAATACAATTACAGTGACTTCTATGTATTACACAGTCAACCCAAACAAGATCCATTGCCTCACCTGCTCATGGCGCTCGGGTTCATTGTATGTGAGCTCATCCTCAAGCATCTTTTCCTCCTCCTCAAGCATGAGGTTGATGGAGTCGTCCTCCATGTTGCGAGTGTCGTCTTCGTCACCACAGCCAACCTCCTCTTCACTCATCGTTGCTTGCTCTGCCCGACACCAGAAAGGGACAATATAGCACAAGCCCAACACAGAGCAAAAGTCAACTGACCAGTTTGCATTCACTAACCTGGTTCCCTTGATGCAGAGTAAATGTTTGGTAAATTTAAAGAAATTCATCTTGCATGTACCTAATACATGAAATAACATATGCTTACCTGCACTGCATTTTATTTCTAAGTAACCAAGGAGGGTATTCCAACTCATCCTCAACATACACTGCCTATATTGAAAGACTCCTAAAAATGGCTTACAGGATAATGACCTTACCAGCAGCAATACTCACCAACTGACCCTCCTAATTACTCCCCAGCCAGGAGGGTACCAAGCCGTTCACCCAAAACGTTCTCCACTTAAGAGAAAAAGTGTATATCATTCAGAAAACACCTGCATCAGTGAACACCTGCCTAATGACACATGGAATGATTACCTAATATACAACATGCACACCTCACCAATCCATCTCACACCAAAAGAATACTGATTCTCACTTTCTCCTCTACTCAACTATAGTATACTTATAATCTCTATTCCTTTTTTTTATATTAGCACATAGTATTAACTATATTCTCATTCCTCCTTCATTAGCCCCCTTCCCTGTATTTTCAGTACACCACAAACAAATTATTGTTTGTCTTCTAATGTTGTTCCGAAACCTGATTTTAGCAGCAATATTTTCCCCATCATTTTGAAGCAACACTCATCTGTGTACACATAGCAAAAAAAAAAGTATCAGCACAAGGTGTCTGATGACTACAAGAAACATTAAGTGCAACACCTGATGTTGTGGAAGGGTTAGCTTGCTTAACTGGCTTGTTTGTAAGATTTGAACAACTCGTGTACACAAAACTATATACGAACATAAAATCTTTCAAAAGCTATAACTCTTCCTACTGTATGTAATATTGCACTGACTGGTTAGTTATGGCATGCATCTAACAGCTGGATTACCAACGTGTATTTAAGTTGTTTACTGCTTATCACTGTCTGTCATTCTGTGGTGTCAGAATTATTTGTCCATGCAGTACATTACTTTTTTTTTTTTTTTCTACTCCCCATGTGTATATCTTTCACGCCACCTTGAGCACACTTACCCAAGGAGGCTAAGCTGGAGGCATCATGAAATGCACTCATACAAGACAGTTTATTATGCTTCCTTTCTAGTCTTGCTGTGGATAAAAATCTTAAACATTTAAATTCCAATGTTAAATATTATGTTATGCATGAATGAGGACAATATTGTGCAGTGGAAAGAGAGAAAAACAAGACTGCTTCAACAATATTATCAACAGTGGTAAATATCAGTTAATCAATACTGAAAGAGTTAGCAACTGATTATTCTGGAAACCTTCCTTTTTTCACCTTGACTACTACTTACTTACATGTCCTACACTGTCACTTACTCCCCACACACCACTCCATTGTGAGTCCTACCACCTGGCATTATCACCATATACAGTTTTCATTTATATTTTGAATATGTTAGTGTGTGGACCTGAAATACCATCTGCACCCTACAACTCATTCTTAACCCTTAAAATCCGGGGAGCTGACTTACTCTCCATCCACTACAGTGGATAAAAATCACACCTGTCGAAAATGCTTAAAGATTTTTTTTCCTTATAAAAGCATATTTGTCTTTCTTATTCTGAGTACAATGTAATTTTCTAACATCTGAGAGCAAAATTATTGCATATCAAAAAAATCTCCCCAAACCTGTGGCAGAACACGCTGCTAAGAAATACAGTGTGTGTGGTCTCTCTCTCTCTCTCTCTCTCTCTCTCTCTCTCTCTCTCTCTCTCTCCTTTCGGGCATTTGAATTTGATGTAAAAGTAGGAACTTTTGCACTTTCATGTCTTGAAAATACGAACTCAGATATATGAAATTATGTGCAAACCAGGAAAAGAAACCACATATTACAAGTACTGTGGCGAGAAAAATTGCCAGATACCTCCACTTGCCCCAGGACCAATAGTGAGGGGAAGAGATTCAAACATTTAGCGCGGAAAAATCATCATTCCTTGAATGATCCCTGCCTCTCTGCACACGACGCTACAATTATCCCGAAACGATCACCGTACGTTAAGGGTTAAAGCCATTCTCTATAAAACCCATTAAAAAACAGAACATACTCATCAGTACAATACAGACAAGGTCTCAAACCTATAACATGGTGGTAAGCACCTTACATTTTTTTGCAACAAGATATGTCGATACCTCACTGCTCAGGGACTGTCATCTAAGTGAACCTTTTTGTTAAATTGTCTTTGTTGCCCTTGGCCATATTTCACCCCTTACATAAAAATAAAGTAAATAATAGAAATAATATATTTTTACATAAAATATTTACTATTATATGATAATCTCAGTAGAATCCAATAGACCCAACTTCTACACTACCATCTCCCACACTTATCTCTACACCAACACTCTTCTTTCCGTGTCACCCTATTCCTTTATACCAACTTGTTCCTTAATCTCTGCATTAGAATCTTTGACTCACCCTTAACTTTACCCTAGCACATATTCAACTCACTGCAACCTGTGACAACACCCTTCTAGAGACTTCTACTTCAGACTTCCTATTTTCTTGCACTCCACTTCTTATTTCTTGTCTCCTCTGTTTTTTTTAAGCATACTTTCACCTCACTCTATTGCTTGACTCAATACCTTTTAGGAGACAACTAGTGAATGGGCCTGGACTCACCTTCAGACTTCTCCTCCTTCCCTGAATCCCACTCCTCAGTTTTAGCTTCCTTTGTCTTGCCTGCGTCACTCTTGCTTTCTGAGGATGACTGGTCTTTCCCATTCCCGTCTTTTTCTGTGTTCTCTGTCTTGGCTTTTGTTCCCTGTGTCTTATCCTCCTGCTCCTGTGACTCTTCCTGGTCCTCTTCCTCCTCTTCCTCTTCCTTGTTGATGCTTGAGTCACCGTTTACATGGTTTGCCATTTCCTCCTCAGCTTCCCGATCTACTGATTCTGAAATTATTATGCTACTAAAACAACCTGAACTGATTAATACTAATGTCATGTCTATCTATCTCATCAATTCGAGTCCACCCAACTGCCTCTCTTCCTCCCTGATTTCAAGTCACCCAACAAATCTACTCACTGCGGCTTTGCTTAGGGGTGCCTGCGACAAAGCTGGTCTCAAACTCATAATCATCAGGGTTGTGTCCATCGTCTCCCAAAGCCTGAAAATTAAATGAGAGTAAAGTAAGAGTAAAATTCATATCCCTTCCACTGAAAATACCTGAACTATGCTGTAAGGCTGAGTGAAACTTTAAAATAACAACAAATATCTCGCTTTAGCCTGAAAGTTCATGACCTGATGACTGAAATATCTCACATTTAAAGCATCTAACATGCTGAGTTAAATTTGTAGGCTAAAGTATTTCCTTAATCCCTGATATCTATTTATATAAGCCTACAGCAATATATGAGTAAATATCTGTGATTATGTTAATGTACTACAGCAATATATGAGTAAAAATCTGTGATTATGTTAGTTTACTAAGTCCAGTATATCTCCAGAGCCTTATTTTTCAATTATCTTCTTCCAGTCCTTCACAAAACCCATTGTTTAGGGTAACACAAAGTGGCGGAAAAATGCCACCAACCCTCTAACCTTAGTAAGTTCGGGGACCTGAGGGATTTTGATGGGATGAAATAAAAATTAATAATTTCCAGAGTAAATTATCAGAATCACATAAAACACAGCAGATTCTGTAAAGCATGGTAGTAAAGGTTAGGTTAGGTAAGGTTTGAGGTTAAGTTAGATTAGGATATGTAAAGCACAGTACTTTGTGATTTTTTCCAGTGGTAGATTTATTTTCCAATATGGTGCAAAATTTTTCCTAGGATTGCAAAATGTTCTTTTTAAGATGTATTTCAAATGATTCTGGTCACATATTTGTCATGTTTTTGGCAATTCTGATTACTTATTCCCCGGAAAATACTCATTTTCATCTCACCCCATCAAAAAGCCCTGCATTCCCACAGATCCCACTTGCTGGAGGTAGAAAAGCCAGGCTCAGGAGAGATCCCAAGTCACCTTAAGCATCAAGAAGGTTGATGACATTTTTTTCGACACTTAATAGTATTGTATAAAGTGAGTGATCATGTTAAGTGGCATAAATTATCAGAATCACCAAAAAAACATGGCAAACACATGACCAGAATCACTAAAAAAATAAACAAACAAAGCAATTTCTGCAATCATAATAACAAAAACAATGAAGAAAATTTCTCATGTCGGAAAATTAACCACTACCATGCTTTACATATTCTAACAAACTCACTTAAAAAAAAAGAAAACCTAACCTCATCTTTACTACAGTGTTTAAAGTGATTCTGATAATTTACTACCCAGAAAATACTTATTTTGTCTCACCAGACACCAAAATCCCACAGGTTCCCAAGCTTGTTGCGGGTAAAAGGGCTGTGGCTTTTTTACCACTTTATACTATCATATTATTATGTATACAGTGGAATATGTGTAGTCTAGAAGAAAAAAGTAAAAATATATATAAAAAAATAATAAGACGCTGGAGTTATATTGTGCCTTTCTAAAAAAAAATAAATAAATAAATAAAAAGTCAACTATCCTGTCCATGATCACCTTGTAAGACTAATACAGATTCTGGTAGGTATCTATTGCATCAACACTGACATTAAGTAAAAAGGAATTCACCAATGTTTGTATTTCGATGCCTATAATACAAAAATAAAGCACTGATGGAGATCTCTAATAATTGACTGATTTTGAAGATTACCACAGCCTTCAACAAGATATCTCACTATGTAACAATACCACCACCACCATTATTACTACCTTACCTCTCTCATGGCCTCTCGATTAATGAATGTTAATATTAACATCTAAAAATTAATAACTGCACAACACCAACACTACCTTGCTTCTCCCATGCTCTCTACATCAATACAAGCCAATACTAACACCTAAAAAGTAAACACTAAGGCAAACTGGAAGATATTTCATTATGCGACATAATCACCAGTCACCATTAGCCTGCCTTTCTCATGCATATTTTACCAATATTACAATTATCAAGCCAAGTTAGAGGATACTCACTATGCACCACCACCATCACTACCACTATCCTACCTCTCGCTCTCTCACACCATTCTTATCTCATATGCAAGTAAAGTACACAAGGAAGAAAAAAAAAGGAAAAACAGGAAAATAAAGACGCCAGGACTTGATAAACTACACGACCGTCACTACCTTGCCTCTCCCACGCTCTCCCTCTCCTCTCACCTTCCTAAATCTCTCATGCAAGCAAGCACAAAATTCACACACAAAACGCAAGGAAAAAAGAAAATCTAGGAAACAAAGGCTTAAATAACATACAGGTCCACCACCACCACCACCACCATCTTGCCTCTCCCACACACTCATTCTCACCTTCCTCAGCCTCTCTATCAAAACAGCCTTAATTCCTGTCTTGTCCAGTCCTCTGTTCTCCAACTGAGCCCGCAGATCCACCACACGTAACTCCTCTATTTTTCTCGCCTTGCTATCAGAGGACATAGCGGCTAAAGCAATTATAATGTGCTATGATCACCCGTTCCTTTGCAGCAACTCGTGGCGCTTCTTGCTCTCACTGCGCAGGATGGTTCATCATGGCTGGCTGGGCCTGGCTGGGGGAGGGACCAAGCGAACAGCGGCAACCATTCTTCTGCTGCCACACTAATTTTTTTTCTTTCTTTCTTTCTTTCTCCCTCTACATATATTTTTTGGTAGATTTTGAATGTATAAATGCTGTGTTATTTCTTGGGTATAGATATGTATATATTTAGGTTTTTATATTTTATGTGTAGAGGAAATTGTAATCTTGATGAAACCATATATGCCGAAATGAAATTGATAATTTTCTTCCATATTTCTTGTCCCTTATTTTCCGTGTATGGTTTACAAGAAATAACACTTCATGAATATTCTTTATCTTTTGTGTGTATTGGTGTATTTTTACTTTCTATGTTTCGAAAATATTATTACTTTTTAAACTCATTCACCGAAATCAGATTAATAACTTGCATCTTCCACATATGTATACTGTAGTACATGTCAGAAATTTGTTATGTATAGGAGTCTTTTTCTTAATTATGCTTAACTGATAATTTATGGAAAAATAAGATTAGAAGGTTGGTTTGACTCGAGGAAGGGTGTTCCTCTGGGATGGACGAACACTCATTACCTCCCACGACTCAAACCACCTCACCTCAGACTAGTGGCGGGCAAGAACCGTAAACTCAAGTATTAAAGGAACCGGTTCCTTGAACGGGCGGAACCGTCGGAACTGGTTCCGGAAACCTGTTCCGCGTAGAATCGGTAGAGCTCGGTTAGTAAATACCGAATACACTCTCGGAACCGACAGCTCGATGTTTAATGAATACCAGCCGCGCTGGCTGGTACTCATCAGCCCGCGGAACCTGTTCCGGAATCGTTTTCTCGGGGGAATCAGTAGAGCACGGTTAGTGAATGCCAGAGTCTGAATCCCCAGCGCATTGCATGATGGTGATTGATTGATTGATACATTTGTTATTGGATTAATAAATAATTACAACAAAGGAGGAGGATGGGCCTTGTAGCCCACCCCCCCGGGCAAAGACTTAAGGTTAAACTATAAAAAATCTAACACTGGACTGTCAGAGTCTGAATCCCCAGCGCATTGCATGATGGTTACCAGGGAAGGGTGTAGCGTCCAAGGATTCATCAAGATTACTGGCTGGGATGATTTTAGAATACAAACGTACTGACTTCCGGACCTAAAAGACTTATAATCTGTGATAGATACTGAATGACCGTAAATGTAAATGGATGCATGGTTCAGCTAATGATACACTCTTATCTCACACAGGATTCCTTTGATAATATACATCCTTGAGATGTCCTATTTCGCTTCGATGCCATTGTTTTAGTAGATTTGAATGTGATAAATATTTTTTTCTAATACAGCAAATTTAGGTATTATCTCGATATATACACTTTTAACACAGTCCTAGAAAAATCCTTGGTGCCTGGAAAAAAAATACGTTATGATTTAATATAATAAGTTACTGTATAATCAGCAAATAATGAATTGTGTGTAGGCATTTTTTTTTTTTTTTTTTTTTTTTATCATGAGAATGACAGTCGCAGGTCCCACTCTCAGTCCGGCTGCCTTAGCTCTTATGACGTGTTTTTTTTTTTTTTTTTATCACCCTAGCATGGGTATTAGGTCGTTTTTTCATTAATTTATTTATTCTTTTAAGATTTAAACTTTATTGGGTTTCTATAAAAAATATTTTTTATTTGTTTATTTATTTATTTTTTTTTTTTATTTTATGTTCATTTTTATGTATTAACATTATACACACTCAGGTTCTCATACATGCTTCATTCACACAAGGATCCTACTCCTATCCATGTCCTTTGTCAGGGCATGGGGGAGGGAGGGTTAACTCACAAGCACTCAAGGTGGCTACGTAGCATCACTACGTATAGCACATATACATGAAGAGGGAAAACATTCACATCACATCACGCAAGACTGAAATAATACATACTTTCATACTTTTATTTACATACATAATATTGTTGAAATATTTACAGTACAAAATAAATATATACACATAAATCACAACTCTCTGATTAAATTGGTCTCAGTCAGGTAAATCATCAGTCTATCAACCTCTGAGAAAAATTAAATAGTCTGCCTTTTAAGCACCTCGTTTCTTGTCCCGCGGGAGCTGCCAACACTCGCTGTACAACTAGATACAATTTAATACATACTGCTTTGACAAATAACCAAAGCTGGACACGACAACGAAGAGAAAGATGTCACAATAACCAGTAAATCATTATGTGATATCTTTACAAGTATAGTATCTCATTGATGATAGATTTAGTAATACAAAGTTATCATAGACATACAAACGTAGTGTCTTGACAGACATACCTTCTGCTACTAGTTAAAACGGCAGTAGTCTTGTGGTGGCGGTGGTGGTAACAGTGGTGGTGGCGGTGGTGGTAACAGTGATGGTGGCGGTGGGCTATACTGACCCATACACACCCACACACAGCCATAAACACTCAGAAAACACTTTATATACCGAAAACACTCGTAAACACACTCAAAACACCCCCACACACGTCAAGAACATGTATACACACACACACACACACACACACACACAAGTGAAGTGAAGTGAAGTGACAGTTTTCAAGCAGCATCAACCACCAATTAGCACCAAGCGGCAAGACAAGCAGTGCAAGACTTTGCCACAACCCTCCGAACTGCCTCATCTTCATAAATTAAAGGTATTTATAAGGTCATTCACTTATTTTTAGGTTTCCTTTACATATAAGAGTAAAAACAGTACGCAAATATTAAAAGGTAATAGTATAACGATCATTATAAAAGCAAGACGTCAGTATTAACAGTTGCTATTTACTTCGTTCACTTATCGTAAGCCATACATGTGTCAAAATGCAGCTACCAGTCTACTATTTCATATCCCATAATCAAAAGTTCCCTATATGGCTTAATTTTGGCTTGGTGAGATGATAAAGCCACCACCCTCCCCTTGGCAGCCTGCTGGATCAAATTTTTTTTTTTTCAAATATTTCCTAACGGTAATATTACGCTTCCATGGTATGTTTTTATGGTTTCTATAAATGTTTTGTTGTGTTTGAAGTGTTTTTCGTGCCTGTATTGGGTAACTATGTAGCGTTTAGTGGTGTTTTCTGGCGTATGTTAAAGGCTTTTTAACGGTCAAAAATTTCAATTTCTCATTTTGACATTTTTTATTTGAAGCTATAAGCGAGTCTTTATGATATCGAAGAATCGTCTATGCTATTTTGAGTGTGAAATCAATCTATTGAGAGAAATATGTGAGCTATGAAATGGTGTTGGTGCTGTTGAACAAAAGTCTTATTTTTCTTTATTTTATTTGCTCACGTTTCTGCTTCTCGGTCTAACTCGCTGTAGAATGCCTTAAAAGATAGCTCAGACTCCGTGAAATGTGGTAAAATACTCGCCAAGTGAAAATGGCTTGACTTTCCAGGACGTTTTAGGAAAGTTATTGTTGAAAATGTTTTATACTTTTAACGTAATTAATTTAGACATTTCTTTTTAACTAATTGAGCTGGAGATATTTTGATATTTTGAAAATTAGTTTAAATATTTATCACGTCATAAAATAACATGCAATTGGCCGTGGCTTCGTTTTTTCTAAAAGTCATTTTTTAAATCAGATTATTTACATAATTTAGCCGAGCCATCCCCGTTCCCGTTCTTTCTGATGACCACAGCCCAGGTGGTGAATCATCACAGCCCCAGGCTGGCGCCTCTTCTCCAACACCCCAGTTCGTCAATATTTTGCCTAATATTTAGTGATTACGTGTTTTCGCGTGTTTCTAGGTTCAGGTGTGTAGGTGTAGATAGTGGTAGCAGAAGGAGGAAGAAAGGAGAAATAAAGGAGGATAAGGAGGAAGGGAGGAGGAAGAGAAGGAGCAGCCAAGCCACAATACTTAAGTCACCCTCCATTTCTTCAATATTTTGTCTAACATCTAGTGTTTTTGATGTGTTTCTAGGCTCAGGCGCGTAAGTGGAAGCAATAGAATGAAGATGAATGAGAAACAATGGAGGAGCATGAAGAAGAAATTAGGAATGGAAGCGGAATAGGAGGAGGAGCCAAGGTATAACATTTGAATAAGTGTCCCTTTTAATGTTAACGTTTTTTGTAAAACATACTGTTGCTTTTGGGATATATTTGGGGTGTTTGAAGTGTGTTCAGTAGTGTTGTAGGGTTTTATGAGTATGTTTTTGGTGCATTTTATGTGTTTTCAGTATGTTTTAGGCCTTTTAGGTATATTTTGCGTACATTGAGTATGTAGATTGTAATGTGTTTCGTATTTGCATGTTTTGACTGTATTTTGGGAACATTTTGAGGGATTGTGTGGTGTTTTGAGTGTGTTTTAATTTGGTGTGTTTTAAGCTGTTTGGGTGTGTATTAGGAGTGATTTTAGTAGGTTATATATATTGGGTGTGTCCAGTGAGTTTTAGGCGTTTTATTTAAACACCCTTTATATTGGTTACCCTTGAAATCTTCCCATTTCCATATTACCCTTCTATTCTAGTTGGTCGCTACTTATCTAACAAGAGTTAGTGTTCAAGTTTAATTTAGTAACATATCTGATGTTAATGGAACAGGCTGAGGAAAATTTATGATAGATAGAATAACGGAGAGAGAGAGAGAGAGAGAGAGAGAGAGAGAGAGAGAGAGAGAGAGAGAGAGAGAGAGAGAGAGAGAGAGAGAGGAATATGAAGGGTCATCCATGGAAAGAGGCAGCCAATCAGGACGACGCTATGCCTTCCACAGTCCACACAACACTAATCATTACAAAAAATAGGTAAATTAATAAATACCCACATCACACAAAACTGCATCATACCACACGTCATTAATAAGTGCAGCACACCACACACCACAAGTATCCATAACTCATTCAATCACCACACTCAGCCACCACAACCAACATTACAGCAGCATACCTCACCCTCCACACAACACTACACATAGCACAAATTGGAAGCCAGAAATACATGTTATTGAATATCGGAAAAAAGAATGTGGCATCACTTAAAGAGATCGTGAGTATTATTAGTAATGAGTAATGATACATACATTTAACGAGTTATATTGAAATCAAATGTATAAGGAACAGTTCACCTTTTCCTTCCTATTTTCTCTTCTTTCACATTCATACTGTATTGAAGTAGTTAGGGAGAGAGCTGCAGTTGTCTTTCTCATCTTTGAAATTAGGAGTGTATTATTAAATACTTTGCCTTTTCTCGAGAATGTTATAGGTTCTGTCAATAACGAATTAACAAGGATCTAAACAGCTTCTCCGGAAAGTTATGGGGGTTTCATTTTTTTTTTTTTTTTTTGTGGTTCTTTTGAGTTTCATAAGTATTCTATAGATCTCAAACAGGTTCTAATAAAGGTTAAGGGTTTTTTTTTTTTATTAGTCCAGTTGCAGTTACTGAATGAAAAAAAGAAAAAAAACATCTAACTCACTCTGATAGCAACAAAGATCTGTGGCCTTGTAAAATAGTCATGGTGAGAAAACAAGGCGTAGCGTCAGTCTAACCAAAGTCTAATGAACTGCTGATACCTGAGTCGGTATGTTCTCCCTGAGGCACCAATTAAATAACATGTGGGGGGAGATAAGGCAATCGCACGATGATGGTCCGGCAAAACAGCGTAGCTTTTATCACAACCACTTGATAAAGATAGGTTATCTCACCTGACGTGGTTTTACGTTTACGCATTGAGAGGTTTGTGTAGCGTAAATGAGTTGGTGAGTAAAGAATGAAGGGTAAACTGTAATACACAGACATTCACACTCTGAATATACACGCAATCGATAATTTGGCGACGTACACACACACACACAAAACACACACACACACACACACACACACACACACACACACACACCTTGATAGTGATGTAGAAATTTGTTCATCTATCTTCATTACAGCGAAATTGAGGAAATGAGTGCAGGTGGAAGAACATTCACGCAATCGATAATTTAGCGACGCACACACACACACACACCTTGCTGAAACCTGAAGCTGTTACTCTGTTTCATTTCAATCATTTCGCAAATATCAGATTGCTTTGACTACGACTGGCGACGTGCTATTTGCGTCACCAGAGTTCTCTTCATGATGTTGCAATTCCGGGAGGAAGAGAAAGAAAGTGCTGAGTGTTTGTAGGTATTAGTGAAATTTAGCTCCGGTCGAGGCTTACTTGCTTAACTTTCTTTAAATACCTTAGACTCGCGTAATCATATGAAAGAAATCTTACGCTCATGTAGTATTATATATGTTGTCCTGATTCCGTAGAAACATGCGTATAACTATTAGGATGATTTTAGCACTAGTTATAGCTACACCCTAACTTGCACAAAGTAGCAACAGTTATGATGGTTGGTCTTGACACCATTATGCCCTTGAGGTGATGAGCTGAGTTTGTCTCAGAACATGAGAATGATGTGGAAATGGGTGTGTAAAAGACAATTTGATGTGGTATTTTTCTTAATTGAAGGAATTAACCGTGCACAGGAGTGAAACCGTGGGAAAGATTCGGAAATTCAGGGAATAAAGACATTTGATGGCTTTCCAAAGAGTGCATGTGCAACTCCAGTGTCCAGGTGATGACTATTTACTTTCTGCAGGACTGACACTGAAAATACTGTTGGAATATAAAATTAGAAATGGCGTTGAAAGCAGGCAGTTGATTGTGAGGAAGTCATCTTTCTATAAGGATTTATAACCAACAAACTCCAGTATAGTAACAATCATTCTTTCCATACACATTATGATCCTACGCCAGGCAAGATCAGGAACTGAAATTCCTGTGGCCTCACATGACTGCAGTGTTTCATTGATGTCAGTGATATTTATAGACATCAATACTACCTCATTTCTGTTGTTATTGAACCAAATAGTTGAAGATCATATTGTCTTATAACAAATAATGTAAATCTAGAAACTTTCAGGCCCAGAGAAATGAAAATTGACGAAAAAAAGTGTAAATATGGCAAGACGTAATCGGGCGCATAGAGAGGGCCGAAGAAGAGCGCAGCCGAAGGAGTCAGTGGTTATAGGGCAGAAGAGGGCCGGGAGAGGCGAGAGTAGAGTGGGAGAGTGAGGAGAGGCATTGAAACAGTCATGAGGTGGACGTGGTGATTTTTTTTGTATTCATTTCAAAGTGTCTCAGTGGACGGTAGGCTGACGAGATGGCGGCTAAAAAGTACCTGACGCCGGAGCAGCTCTTGGGCTTTGAGAACTATAAGGTGGGTGGGCAGCAGCGTGTCTGGGTGTGGTGTGTGAATAGTGGTGAGTGTGTGTGGGTGTATCGGTGGTGTGTGGCCAGCCAGTATGGTAAACAGAGGCTGGTGATGACCATTAAAGAGATATGGGTTGTAATTAAGCATGATATCTTATCTTATTTTTTCATCACTTAGTTTAGCTTATGCTGTTCCTAATAAGACATGCCTAATCTAGTAATCTAAGACCCACAATCTTATTCTAGAGGAATTCAGTCTAACTTTATTGTGTATTTGGAATACAGATACAGTAGAAGTTATTACTTGTGTTAACAAATCCTAATCAAGCTAATAACTTTATGGAACTTTACCGAACCTCACTTATCCTAGAAGACTTTGATTTAGCTGTATAGAGGATTAGGGATTCGCGCAAGTGTAATGGGAGTTGTTTCTTGTTTTGTTTGATAGCTGGAGTATATTGTGGGTATTTGGTGATGGGTGTGACAGTTTGGTGAGTTAGGGAGGGACAAGTCATTTTTTTATTATTATTGTTTTAGGATATTCTTAACATTTTCAGTGCTGTGTCCTTTCCTGCCTTCAGAAAAAAATACAATGTCTCAGTATCTCCATTATACTAGAAGGCATCCACTTTATGTTATAGGTGTGATGTGTTACAAGTCAGACTAAGATACCACCAGCACTCAGACTCTGCCTTGAACTTTACAGATACTTGATTGATAAAATATTTGGTGGTGAGATGTTTATGTATTCCCTTCTGTAGATTAATAATGTGGCGAGATCTTTTTTCTTCTCTTTTTATTTATTAATTTGTTTAATTTTATTTTTTTATGTTAAGACTGACTTGTGTATTACCTTTGAAGAAGCGTATCACCTTCAGATATGAAAAATGTATCTCATATATATGTTTATCAGCCTGATATTCTGATCCTTGAAATCTATATGTATGAAAATGGAAAGGCATTTATCATATGCTGACTGTTCTGTAGAGTCCATACAAAAGAAAGAAGATATAGATTTAAAAAAAAATACATATAAACTTTTTTTGATACATAGGTATATGACAGGGAGATTCAAGGTATAGGACAGGTAGATTCAAGGTATAGGACAGGGAGATTCAAATGTATTATTGAATGTCAGTTTAATCTGAGTTAATGTCCAAGAGAGTCTGCTTTAAATGAATTTCACTTTGAATTTAAATGTTTTAATGGAAAAGTTCTTGTAGAAAGGGAAACAATGTGTGCTAATTTCAAGTCACTTAAAGCCAAAATTGTTTGTTTGAAATTTATTTTTAGTCTTTTTTTTTTTAGGGAGCAGTTTGATTTTGTTTATTTTAAATTGACATTATGTTGTACTTATTGTCATAATAATTGGTTAGATGTGCTTAGTTATTCATTTCCTGACTCCTAGATGACTTGCTTTCTATTCATCCACAGTATAGTGCACAAGACACCAGTCCACTGAGCAACTATGTTATGCACCCTTTCTGGAATACTGTTGTGAAGGTAAGCTTTGGTGTGTGTGTGTGTGTGTGTGTGTGTGTGTGTGTGTGTGTGTGTGTGTGTGTGTTTCACTGTTTGATCTGCTGCAGTCTCTGACGAGACAGCCAGACGTTACCCTACGGAACGAGCTCAGAGCTCATTATTTCCGATCTTTGGATAGGCCTGAGACCAGGCACACACCACACACCAGGACAACAAGGTCACAACTCCTCGATTTACATCCCATACCTACTCACTGCTAGGTGAACAGAGGCTACACATGAAAGGAGACACACCCAAATATCTCCACCCGGCCGTGGAATTGAATCCCGGTCCTCTGGCTTGTGAAGCCAGCGCTCTAACCTTTGAGCTACCGGGCGTGTGTGTGTGTGTGTGTGTGTGTGTGTGTGTGTGTGTGTGTGTATTTACCAAGTTGTATTGTACAGGGTTCGAGCGGGGCTCATGGTGTCCTGTATCCATGTCTCTATTTATCCAATTTTTCCGTAAAGTAATGCACATTGTGTGTGTGTGCTTTTATGTTAATTTTATCATTTTTAAGGTATAGTATGATGGTCCATGTGTGTATCTCTTTCCACCAAGAGCCAGTGTAGCAAAAATTTGAAGAATGTGTGTATGAGTGTGTGTTGGTTTATTTTAAGTATGCTATGTATGAATGCTTGCATGGTATATATATGTAGATTGAGTGAAGTTCCTAATGTTCCTGCTTTTATTGCAAAGCTATTATAATATTTTCTTTAGATTTCTACATTTATTTGTGATTGAATTAATAAAAAATTGAAATTTAATGAAGTTAGATATTGTGTAGAAGATTTATTATTTTTTATTTTAACTTATGATTTACATTGTCCTTAATTTTTCATATGCATTCTTTTATTTCTTCTTTCCTTCTTTTTTTATTCAGAATTTTCATCCATCATATGAAAATGAGTTCTAAGCCATAGTAGTAACAGTCATTTGACAAGATTAAGTAGGTCACTTGATTGATAGTCATGTGCTTTCCCTCACAGATCTGCCCCCGCTGGATAGCCCCCAATGTGCTCACCTTTGTAGGGTTCCTCTTCACGGTAGCCAACTTTGTTCTACTGACCATATACGACTATAGTTACTATGCTTCTAGTAAAGAACCACCAGGGGACAAGTACCCACCCATCCCAAGCTGGGTGTGGTTGGTATGTGCCTTCAACCACTTCATGGCTCACACACTGGGTGAGTCCTTGGCCTAGGCTGGAATGAAACAGGAACTGGCCAGCTTTCTTAATGTTGTTGTCCTGTTGCTTGAGGTCACTATAACATATATCTAAAATTTATTGGTAACCTGTTGCTTGAAACCAAAATTATGAGTACCTAATTGTAACATAGTAGAAGGCTGAAGAAAATGATTAAATTTTCACTTACTACTGCATTAGGCAATGATTCCAGATTGTGTGACAGTTGCCTCCATGTATCATTTCTCCAGTTCTTCCCAAGCTTTGTGAAGCTCTTACTGTTAAGGAATTAATGATCCCATGCATTTATATGACTTATAGAGATGAAATACATTGGATATGGGGCCATATTCAGAAATGCTTCTGTGCAACACCTGAACTACTTTCAAAGACTGTAGTTGATGTTACACAGGTTTTTAAAGTTGTTTCTATGGCTCTATTGAAATATTACCTAAATTTATATATTATGGACATGAGAAACACTAATGAGAACCCAGTTGATTACCCTTGTGGCCTTTGAAATAGTTGTGGTGAGAGCTAACCATTTTAGAATAGAGGCCATTATGACGTAGCATAAGGTGACTTTATAGGAAAGTATATTGGCTTGCATCAATCTGTCGCATTTCAGATGGAATTGACGGCAAACAGGCAAGGCGGACAGGTACAAGTGGTCCGCTGGGGGAGCTGTTTGATCATGGGCTGGACTCATGGACTACTTTCTTTATCCCCTCCTGCATCTGGTCGGTGTTTGGGCGTGTTGACTACAGTATTACACCACTCAGGTTTTACTTTGTGTTATGGAATGTTATCGTCTGTTTCTATATGTCACACTGGGAGAAGTACCTCACCAAGATCCTCTTCCTGCCGTGGGGATATGACCTTTCCCAAATAGTGAGTGTCTAGCTCTGTTTATGTATTGTTATTTCTATGTTGATAATTATGCAGGGATGAAACTAAACTATATTATGCCTTCCTAACTAAGTTCTTGGAGTGTAGCAGTATTGTTCAAGGTACTGTCCCTTTTCACCAGGGAATTTTGGGGCTCAGAGTGTGAATAATGTTTGTATGAGTGTGTGAGTGTGTGCTTTGTATTCACAACAGGACAGTTTGGGATTCAGGGAGTGACAGAGTTATGAAAGGTGCTTGTGGTGAAAATACAGGGAGTTTGATTTATATAGTAGTATATTCTGTTTTGTTTCCATAACAGATGGATTTAGTATTCAAGGAGTGACTGAATTATGAAAAATGCCTCTCGTGGAAATATAGTGGGATTAATTTATATAGAAGTGTGAAGAACCTTGTAGCTCTGAATGGGGAATATCAATGATCATCTTTATTGTATTACCTTTATAAAGTTGTGGTGTGCCTAAAGGAGTGTATTCTATTATGTAGTGAGGTATTTGCTTCAGTCTTTCAGGTGTACTCAGGTTCTTTCTATTTGGTGCATATGTCTGGGATGTCTTGCAAACCCTTCCACTGTTATGCTCATTTTCTATTAACATTCAGAGAACTAGGAAAAAATAATTGAACAAAGGAAACATACAGAACTATTTAAGAGATTAAAGAAATAATGTGTCAAGAAAGTTAAAGATCATGGGGAAAATTTATCAGGCATTGAAAGGGTTTAGATAGTATTTGTGTCTTTTTGTTCTGAGTGCTTGTCTTGCTTTGTGTGTGTGTTGTGTCAGGTTTTCCTGTTTACCCGACAGATCATCTTTGTCATCTATCTAGTCACGGGACTCTTTGGTCAACACATTTGGAAGTTTGAGCTGGTCAATGGCTTGTCTTCAGGAGTGATGTTTGAAGTGATGATGTATGCAGGCTCCCTTGGTACATCACTTCCCATGTCCTTCTGGAATATATACAAGTTAGTAGATTTTGTTAATACCTTTTTTTTTTTTTTTTTTTTTTTTTTTTTTTTTTTATAATAACAGAACTACAATCTGGATCATTATGTGGTGGTCATCTCTACTTTGAACTGTACTTCCTTTCAGGTCTTATAAAGACAAGACTGGTAAGATGCTTGGCTTCTGGGAGGCCATGCGCCCACTGTTCACCCCACTGGTGTTCTTTGCTCTGGGTACGGCTTGGGTCTACCAGTCAGGCTCAGACATTATAAACAAAGACCCCAGACTGTACCTCTTCACGATTGGCACCATATTTGCCAATATTAATGTGCGTATTTATTCATGTTTTGTTATATCATTGATTAATGTTTTTTCTTATTGATTATGTATTCATCTTATCTGTGTTAATTTTTATGAGCCATTACTCAGTTTAATGTAGATAATATGTTAGAAGATAATGAATCTGGAAGCTCAAGTTAGCCATAAGAAATTTAAAATCCATTTCAGTGACGTGATTTTTTTTTTTTTTTTTTTTTTTTTTTTTTTTCCTGTTTAACTGTGAGCCAAAGCTCAGTTCAATGCAAATGTTTTGAGAGAAGGTAATGGTAATAAATATTTTTAGGAAGCTGAAGTTTGTACTAAGAAATTTATTTCTGTATTTGTCTCATTATGTGATATTGATTTCTTTCAGTGTCGCCTGATTGTGTCTCAGATGAGCAACACTCAGTGTGAGCTGATGAACTGGTTGATGTTTCCTCTTGCCCTGTGTCTAGTCATTGTTGTGGTGTTCCCCAGCCTCGAGATGGCAACTCTGCTCTTCATGAGTGGTGTTGCCACCATTGCTCACATCCACTATGGAGTTTATGTTGTAAGTGTGACCTCTTTCTCAATTACTACTTGTATATATTTAAATAGTATATTTACACCATTTTCATAAGCAGCAACATTACAGACCAAAGTAGCAGTATTGTAATGCAGTACTGAAATAAGATGACTACACACTGGGGTTATTGCTGTCTACACATACATGTCATCACAGCACTCACGTGAGGCTGTTGTTTATTGCAGGTGCGTCAGATGTGTGAACACTTCCACATCATGTGTTTTAGCATCAAGGATCGAGCAGATTGACTACTCGCCGACAGTGCATAAGACTTCTGCAGGTGGCTGCCCTTGAAACCATGGAAGAATAAGTTTCATTGTTTATATGACTGCAAACTGTTGATGGTAATATTTAAAAGTTGAGAAAAAAGGTATAAAATGTGGCCCACAGTTATACATATCACAGTGTAGTTCACAGTGGCTCACACTAGAGTAGTGAACAAAACTGTTAAATACGGTTGTTCTTTGTAAGGCTTTCAATACACTAAATTTCAAAGTTTATGAAACAAATTAGACTTCAGATTAACTTGTTAATAATTGATCAACTGCTCAATATTTAGGACATGTCTCAATAGGCTCTAAGGACAAATTTTGATCGTTTAGCAGTATCTTTTTTAACAGGATTGACACATTAATCAAAATCCCACCATCAGATAGAGTTGAGTGATGGACACTAACTTGATTGAGGGTCACCTGTAGGATGGTACTTTGAGGTAAGTTTTCAATGTGGTACAAAATATGCGATGAACAAGACAATAAGGATCTTAGCTAGGATTTGGGGGGTTCAGAGAAGCTAATATATTGGGTTCTCATCTCTGCTCATTAAAAATTCTCTCCTAAGATGGGATAGCTGAAGTTTAGCTGACATTGAGTGTTACAGTCAGACTAGAATGCTTCCAGCCATGCTCCTTGTTTCTCTGCTGCATCCTCACTGCTTCATTGTGATTCCTCACTGATGACACGATGTTAGGGCCGCCTCGTACACTCTGTGATCGAACGGGTCTTGGTATCCAGTTTTCATTTGTTGCTTTGTGCCTTGAGTTGTGTCTTCTGGTGGGGAATTGGATGATAAATGGTGCAATGTTTACTAGCCTGTAACTCTAGTCATTTCTAGTTTCCTGGGTTAAGCCATTCCTTGCCTCCTCCCCTGCCCTTCCAACAGTAGCCAGTTGGGTGTAAGGTCGTGCACATTTTGGTGTGGTAACAGAACCAGCTATGTGTGTCATGTTTCTCCATAACATGTACAAACCTCGAAAGACTTCTTTGACCATACTACTACTACTATTAGATTTGTAATATGAAATCTAGTCAGAAAAATATGTACGCATACTGTATAGTACTCATTTTAGGGACTTACTTCACCACATTTGGCAACATGTTTATGAAATGCAACATGAGTCACTAGCATAGATATCTCAGCATCTGAGGACTATTCTCCACCTTATCTTTTCCATTCATTTTAGGATAACAATGTGTAATGTCTGGAGATGGGAGTCAGTTCTTCATTACACAGCTTCCATCTCCAAGCCCACAGTAATCTTGGCTCAGTCAGTCTGAATCTGCCATCACTGAAACATTTTGAGTGAGGCAGCACAGTGGCGTGATGATGCATTACTGGGTAGCTCCTGCTGTAATACTTAGGTAGAGTGCAGCTTGTAGGGAGGGGTGTCACTTTGCAAGTTTTTGGTGTGTTTTATCTACCATTAATTACCATTGATGTGTCTTGTCCCCCAAAATTTCACATGTACAGAATTCCCCAAACCCAAGAATTTGCCTAAGAGTTGGCTTTCCAAGTCCTGACAGAGTGCATGGGGTTTGTGTATATAGACCAATGATCATTTTAATGTGTGTATAAAGAAGTGGAAATTCCCATACCCAGTTATTATTCCGAGCTGAGAGCATGTATTCCGATGTGCTTTGTGGCTAATCTTTAATCACACTGCAGTAACAATCAGCCAGATAGTACAATCGCTGGAACTAATCAAGTCCCGCATTGCTGTGCTAATGTGTCTGTAATAACCACCTAATCAGATGCATCATGGTCATGGAATGTAATGCTCTCTAAAAGAAAAATAACATCTTAAGTGGTTCAGGTCATTTAACTTATTTAAATTATTCTGTATGCTAAGATAGATTCACAACTTAATATACTACATTAATTTCCTTTTCACATCTATATGTATATTTATACCAGACTGATATTCACCGTGGAGGGAGTAGCCAAGACAAGGTGCTATGCATGAACTGAGTGAGAAGTGAAAGGCAAAGGGGAATTGGTCAATAGAGGAAGGAGCTTTACATTGGCTCTAAAGAGAGAGAATGGATAGGTAAAGAAATTAAGCAGGTGTGATGTGAGAGTGCATGACGAAAAGGAAGACCATGAATGAGATGGATGGACAGGTGCAAGAGGGATGTCTTTGTGGCACGGAGTGATTAGAGAGCAGCTGTGAATGTATAGATGATGACTCGACCTTCAGACCCTCAAGGAAAAGCTCTCTCCTCATCTAGTCGGGCAAACTGATTTGTTGTAAGAAAGGGAATGAGTTTATGGTGTGAAAGCTAAAGATTTAGTGTGCATTTTATCCTTTTGAAGTGTGGTTATTAAGGATCCATGTTCTTTCTCACTAAAGGACAAGAGGTTGAGTCTTAAGGGAATGCTTGTGTGTGTTTGTGGAGCTTATCTTGATTAAGCCCTCTTTGGGGAATGCTAGTCTGGTATGTATGTGCGTATGGCATGTTCAAGCTTATGTACTTTACTTAAATAATTTATTCTTACCAGAAGCTGTTTTGCCACATTTTACAAGAAAAAAAACTTATGGCACTATGAATAATTAAGTGTCACTTTTGTGTCAGATTTGCCTTTGAGTCATGTGTGTAGGGAGTGAGGGAAACAGACGAGAGTGGTGTGAATGAGATGAGATGGATGGTGTGCATGTATTTTGATGAGGGAGAAGGATCACTGTAGTTCCACTGTTTTAAGAAATTTAGAGCATGACAGAAAGCAATTTCTCACCAGTGGCATTCTAAGGAGCACTTCATGTAGATGGGAGCATGTGGCAATATTGGTGAGTGTATCTTAGTGACCAAGTACAGTCTGTAAACTACTTTGTTGTATACAATAAACACCCTCACTGGAACTGTGAACGCTGTGTATTACTAACACCTGATTTCTGCACTTCGTATGGATCACTTGTCTTCTAGCTGTTACTAGTCATCTCTTGTGCATGCTCTTTCTCTCTGGCTGGCTAACTAACTTGCTTCTCTGATTGTTAAGGTGCAGGGCTTCAAGTTTCCATCACATAGACGCCAAACATTTCAGGTATCACTATCATGAACTCTTATGTCATATTAGTCAAATATTCTGCCTTGAGTTTTGATTATAGGCAGTCTGTTGGCCAAAATGATTCAAGCTTTTCATGCATGTGTTGTCTGGAGTTATTGCGTGAAATGTGGGAATGTTATGGTTAGCTAAGGTGCACAGCATGAGTAAAGGTGTCACCATGAAGAGGGGCAGAGAGGATACCATACATAGGCTGTAATGGAGGGTTATATATCTTATAGCTGTCATTCAGTTGTTTTGTATAACTTTGATTTTTATTTATTTTCTATTTATATTATTCAGTTTAAATTGATGCTTGTGGAAGCCTTTGGTTCATAAGAGTGCCTTTCTCAGACATATTTAAATGCAAAGTGAGCTTGCAAAGTTTGATCGTTTATACTTGTGATTTTGTTTGAAGTGTTCATCTCATCTGAATTTTTTTTTAGTCAAAAAGTTTTGTATAGTGGATTATTATTCATTGCTTGATTTTCACATTTTTAATTGGGCTTTTTATACCTTTTTTCAGTTAGATTAGATCATGCACATGAATATTTGTACTAATTTTTTTATAAATAATTTTAATTTTCATTTATTTAAATACCTATTATCTATTCTAATGACCTTTTAGTATTAGATATCAACAGAGCAGTTATTTTAACAGTGAAATGAGTTATTTAACACTGAAATATATGCAGCTTGCATTATCACTTGATAATTTTGGCAGCATACACTTGCATGGTTTCGTAAGGGTCTTGTCTGTCCAACTGCAGAATTCTTTGCACTGTCCCTCGGACGTCCTTATTATTTATAGATATATACTATATACTTTTTTTTTCATTATTATTGTTTTTTCTTATGGTATAGAATGGTTCATAGAGATGATATTCTGATTATCTCCTTGTGAAGTTCCTTCCAGATGGTGTCACTTTTATACCACCAAGTTAAATGGAAATAAACGAACTGTGAATTTTGTATGTATGTATGTATGTTTTTTTTTTTTTTTTTTTTTTTTTTTTTTATATATTTTTCCCTCATATATATTTCTGCTAGATGGTGTATATGTGTACATAACAACAGATAGTGATCTGTGTGTCGACTGTCCTGAAGAGCTCTCAGCAGCTTGGTGAGGCTGCCATGTACTGCAAGATGTGTGGCGGCACCAACCCTGCAGATTTGGTTAACATTCACTTCATTATAATATCTTAGATTTTATTATGGGGTCACAGATTGCTTTTTTTTTTTTAACACTTTGCATGCTATTACATGATTGAATATTTGACTTTACTAAACAAGAAAATTATAACTGGCTATTAAAAGACTACTTATGCTATTCCTTAGTTTGGCATTAGAACTGTCTTTCAAAATGTCACTGTAATCTTGCAGCAGATACTTTAGTCAAGCTCAAGAAAAACCATAGCAGTCAAAAAGTTACGACAAATTTGTGTGGGACTGTGGAGGTGAAAGCAAAATATGTGATGTATGATGTCAATATGCAGTAATGAAGTTGTAATTAAAAATAACTAATTATTGATATTGCTTCCTCTATGTAGCTCCAAAACTCCAAAAAAATGAATTGGAGAAGGGTTGGACTTGGGTAGGGATATTTATTCCAGAAACGTCTTGATGCTTCTGTTTTGGCTGAGTTCCAGAGTTTACATACACAAACAATTTTTGAAAAACTTTTTCATCTCAAGATCAATGTTACAGTTACAACATTTGCTTTTTGTAGCACTTTGTGTATTCATTTTGGTTTGTGATAACTAACAGTTGTGTTTTTATAATTTGATTCTGGTAAATAATGTTCATCTAAATGTAGTGTTTTATTGTAAGTCTAAGAACACAAATCTCAGTTGGTCTGTGTTTCTGGAGAAGCATCCATGAGGGAACACAGCCACTGGAGAGAGTGTGCATGCTGTGACTGAGGAAGTCCCCACCACACAACAATTGAACGTGTGATATTGTCTTCGCTTCATCATTGTGTTGCTCACATCACTGTCTAGGTAGAGTCAGCTCGCCAAGGTGACAAGTGTATGGTGTTTGAAATTCCATAGGAAGTATTGTACATATGTAGTTGCTTCTTTAAGGTAGACTAGTGTATATTTTGTATTTATTAAGTACTAATTTATTGGGCTTTTTTTTGAAGCTCAGACATTTTGTGAATTTGAACTTAAGGTAATCTTAACTTAAATTTATTCTTAAGAAAATCAGATGATATCTCTCTCTCTCTCTCTCTCTCTCTCTCTCTCTCTCTCTCTCTCTCTCTCTCTCTCTCTCTCTCTCTCTCTCTCTCTCTCCACACTACCACATAGCTTCATCACAGTCTAGCAGTAGGTGAAATATCAAAAACATCTTTTGTAACATTACGTCATTATTTTTTTAATTATGTATTTGTTTTATATTGTAATACATTATATTTAGAATAAGCCAGTACTCGTTATAATTTGTGACATACATAATACTTTTTCCGTATTTTTATTATGATAATATAACTGAAGTACATTTTTCATGGTGTGTGTGTGTGTGTGTGTGTGTGTGTGTGTGTGTGTGTGTGTGTGTGTGTGTGTGTGTGTGTGTGTGTGTGTGTGTGTGTGTGCACCAGGGTCCCATTAGATGAAATTTCAGAATATGCAAACTATGTACATACAGTGTATTACTGTATCCTGAACCTGACTTAAGTTCTCTGCATCTCAGTGCACCAGTCATATGGACTTGCTTACTGAGGATCTACTACTAGATTAACAAACACTAACTTGCTTTCACTGCTCTCATGTAAGGATTTTCTGGGTGTCCTCAGTCTGCGATAAGTGCTGGTAATCTGGTTAGGTGTTTCAAATCAGGGAGTAATTTTCAATTTAATATAACATTACTTTTGTGTTCTAGTTCTATTTTAGTCCATTGCCATTTTATGAAAAGTGCCAGAATATATACAGGATTCCATTTGATTATAATTTGAAATCATTACAGGTGGAGCTTTTCAGCTTATGATATTGTTTTGTTCTAATTCTGCTCTAGTACATTACTATTCTTAAAATGGTGGAATTAACATTTATGGGGTTACAAGCTGGATCTTTATGTGTAGCTTCTTATAAATGATGTCATGGCCTTATATATAGTAGTTATTTCCTCTATACTACAATGTGTGTAACAAGACTCTGGTGCATATACTCTTCATTATGTATAATATGTAAGTGTAATTCAAACTCATTCAGTGAAGCTTTCATTGTGGCTGCTGCAGATGGTTGAATTTCACAATGTTAGGTTAGAACAAGTTGGCATTTTGTCACACTGTTGGTAAAGCACAGCACTGAGTATGCACTGAGCTGCTGCACAATAAATCAGTGCAGAGAGAGGCATTTACATACATTTATATTCAGTGTAATTTGTGCAAATTTACATATGAATTTTTATTGATTTGTTTATATGTTTATATTCATTAATTTATTTATTTATGCTACTATACTATTTTGTGATGCACCAGCAGATGTATTTCGATGCTAACCTCTTGCAGATAATAATTAAACGCACTCATTACACCAGACTTTACTCCATCCTGAACCTTCTAGTGTTTACAGGGCCTGATCATGGAAGTATGTGCCAACTGGGCTATAGTCTTCTGAAGTATAATAGGATAGCTCATAAAACTATCCCTTTCCACCACAACACAACAGAATTAAGAGTATGAATGATGTGTGTGGGTGTGTGGTTGCTGCTAGGTGAACATGGGCTACAGATTAAGAGGCTCAACCATTTGCCTCGCCGCGCCAGAAACTCAAACCCTGGCTTTCTCAGTTGTGAGCCAAGTGTGCTAACTACTACACTATGCAATGTAGCATACGTGTGTTATTCATGATGGTCGTCTGCTGGTCACCCAACCAGCCTTTCCCCAACAGAAAGAGTTCAGAGTTCATACTGACTGATCTTCGTGTAGGACTGAGACCACATCACACATCACACACACTGGGAAAGCGAGGCCACAACCCCTCGAGTTACATCCTGTAGCTATTTACTGCTAGGTGAACAAAGGCTACACATCAAGAGGCTTGCCCATTTGCCTCACTGCACCCGGTACTCGAACCTAGGCACTCTCGGTTGTGAGCTGAGCGTACTAACCACTGCACTATGCGGTGTGTGTGTGTGTGTGTGGTGCTTTGTCTGAGTCACTTTATCAGCCTTGCGTATGTGTGTGTGTGTGTGTGTGTGTATATATATATATATATATATATATATATATATATATATATATATATATATATATATATATATATATACACTCAACCTTCGAAACAACAGACCTCCCATCAACGGATTTCGGAAAGTACGGACAAATTCTGGAGTCCGGTTTAATCTATGGACGAATATTAAAATGCGCGCAATTGTCCGTTCCCGGTAAATTATTGTCCAGTAGGTGGCAGGTCGGTCGCGTCATCAGCTGTTGGCTGTCATGTTTAAGCTAACATTGTCCAGTGCTTACCACGGCTTTTTTATGCATTTGTACCCTTACGTAATGCTTTGTAATACTGCTTGAATGATTTCTTAATGATTACACAGTATTTTATGTACATTTTATACAGTTTTTTACGGACTTTTGCAAAGAATAGACTTTTGCAATCTACGGACAGGGTCATGCACGCATTTGTCCGTTGTTTTGAGGGTCAGTGTATATATATATATATATATATATATATATATATATATATATATATATATATATATATATATATATATATATATATATATATGTATATATATATATATATATATATATATATATATATATATATATATATATATATATATATATATATATATATATATATATATATATATATATATATATATATATATATATATATATATATATATATATATATATATATATATATATATATATATATATATATATATATATATATATATATATACAGATAGATAGATAGAAAAAGAATACTTCAGATCACAGTTAATTGTTTATTATGATCTCCCCTGTTGTAAAATAATGTTGACAATTGTACGCTTAAATGCAAGCACCATTTACCATTATAAATACTGTATTGCACTGCAATCACAAAGCTTGGATATATTTTCACAGCCTAACCTAAGCAATGTCACCATAATGTACCCTTTTATACTCTTAATACTGAAAATTTGGTCTTATTTACATTACATGGAACCATGCGTGCTTTGGGATCCGAGGGTCTCCAAGCGCAGGGGTTCGAATCCTGTCCACGGTCCAAGTGTAGGTTAGGCTTCCTCATTCGGGGCAACAGTTTCCTAGTGGGTGGGCTTTGAGATAGGAGGTACCATAAAAAGTATCCCCTTTAGCCCATAAATTCCCGTGAAAAGCCCACATGGTATAAATTAAAAAAAATTAATGCCCTGCTTAGGTGATGTAAAAGTTGTTTTTTGTTGTTTAACAAATCTAGATACAGAAAGGGACACAACCATACATCCCCTATAGAATAAACAGTAATAATATTAGAAAAACATATATATACCAAAAAGCCTTGTGCTTTATTGGTGTTGCTATTCACCAACACCATTACTTTCCTTTAAAAGTAATGAATGAAGTAGTAATAAAGATTATAAAAAAGAAAAAAACTTGTACTAGAAAAAATATCCATAGAAATATATTATGGATGTTCTCATTTAAAGTTGGAATTGATTCATTATAAACAATGTTTATAGAATGATTATTTAAGAGAAACATGGAAGGACTTTAACGTATTAGGAAGAGAAAGAAACATCTGAAGACTTATCTCATAACACTACCTCTTCAATCCAATGGGAAGCTGTCATCAAAATGTTGCTGTACGGTCAACAATATAAACTGGACAGGATAGTCCACTATAATTTGATTTAACAATATCATAGTGCTCAGGTAGTTATGTATATATTATGCTTTTTTTCAAGTAATATAATGTGGATAAGCTTTACCTGGAACATCATTTGTGCTACAATTGTGTAGGAGTAATTTCTTCTAAATGTAAAAGCAACATAGATATCACTGGTAGCAATGTGTGCAACTTTCTCTATTTCTATCATGTATGTGTGTGTGTGTGTGTGTGTGTGTGTGTGTGTGTGTGTGTGTGTGTGTGTGAGTGTGTGTGTAAAAAAATAGATTCAACATCATAGCTTAATACTGAATAACAATATAGTTTAATTCTACATTAATTCTAGCTGTACTAAAGTAACTTGTGTAGAAGTTACAAAAGTGGCAGCATACGAAAGGCAAGCAGAGTGAGTGTTGGCCATGGCTTCCCTAGCATGTATAGTCCAGGGAGTGGTACACCTTGGCTATGCTGCCATTCTTGATGTACACTCTGGACAGCCGGGTAGACCAGTTCCCTGGCATTTCGTACACAGCTGCTTCAAGGATCCGCGCCAGACCCACGGCGGAGGTGTTCTCGTCAAAGTCGTCTGAGATGACCTGGAACACATCATCCTCGGCGGGAGCTTCTGGGAGGCGGACAGTGATGGAGTCCATGGACACTCGACCCACTATGGGACACAGTTCACCTGGGAAGATCAACACAAGCTTTGAAAAGAATATTGATCTTATAAGAAAAACGTGGAAAATCTCCACAAAATTCTCTCCAGTACTTTCCATAAAGTATTTCCATGAATTAGAGCAAAAAATTCCTTTTTCTGCAATTTTCCAAAGTATTTCTAGTTTCTATCATGAAAAATTTACATTTCTAACGTGGGATATGCAGAATGAATTGTTTATGCAACTATCTAAAATAAGTCCTGGCTATACCATTATTCATTCAAATATTTGATGTTTATACAGCTAGATATTTGGGGTTATTAGGTATATTTTTAATCACTATAAATTCTTTCCATTTTTTTTCTCTCTTTTTTTTCTGTCAAAGAGCCAGAACATTATGACAGGTTTGATGCAAGTGTTCTCTTCTCACTGGCTGACCTGTCTTGACCCTCTTGACAGCGCCTGTGTTGCTAAGGCGACGGCTGAAACCATCTGACCATCCTGTGGTGAGGTTGGCAATCCACTCATCATCGGTAGTCTGGTAGGTGGCGTCGTACCCAATACCTCGGCCTGGAGGCAGTTGCTTGAAGAATGTGGGTCGTGCCACCACTGACAGAGCAGGACGGAAACCACACTTGGCAAACAGGCCGGCACTTTCCTCATCACTGCCTGAGGGAAAAGAGGAGGGAAGTTCATATTTCATATACTATTTATCAGTATATTTTGTATAAGCTATTGGTGATTTTTTTTCTTTACCACTGAGAGCAATAGGATACAAGATGACCACAACAACAAAATGCAAGAACAAAATATCAAAGGCTGTGGCCTGTCAGATCCAGCAACAAATAACCACAAGAACTACCAAATAATACTGCAGACCATCAGACACAGCAATAGAAAGGCAGGCAGGCAGGTTATCACAAGAATGCATTATCAAAGAAGACTGTGGATCTAGAAAAGAAAGGCAGCAGGTGACCACAAGAAAAAAAATAAATAAAGACTGTGACTGCTTTAGATTCAACAAGACCCAGCTAGACCAAAACACCTGAGCTGAGGCCAGTGATTGCTCCTCCTGGCCGGATGAAGTCCAGGTCGGTGCCAAGGCCTTGAACACAGCCAGTGGTGGCCGCCACATGTCGAGTTAGAGGTCGCAGCCTGGCAGAACACATGGCCAAGTAAGAAGTCACAATAATGGCAAACTTTTTATGGTTCTGTTTAAATTTGAGTCTGGTGTATATGTGTTCATTAATATTTTTCATCATTAAGTTGGAGATATGGATGATTTTTTTTTCATGTTAAGTTGTACAGATACATATGTATAATTGATAGTATTTCTAATCTTTTAAAACTTATATTCTTTTCTTTTATACTTTGGACAAGATCAGATCTCTATATAAGCACTGTAGCATTATTATTATTATTATTATTATCATTATTATCATTATTATTATTATTATCATCATTATCAAAACTATTATCATTATTAAACACTTTGCTGCTAACACAATACTGCATGCCAACACTGAGCTTACATACTTGTATGGTTCAGTTGCCTCCAGGAACATATCCAGTTGCTTTTTATTCTTCTCTGGTTCATTGATGGCTGCCTGGAAGTGTGTGTACATGGAGGCAATGGTGACATTGAGGTTATCCAGGGTGGTGACAAGTGCTGGCAGGTCCTGAGGCTGCACACCATACCTGGACATGCCCGTGTCTATGTTGATGGCCACACGAAGGCAAGACCCATCCTGCACACTCACAGAGCATTAGACAAATTTATGGATGAGGATAATAGTGGAAATAGATACTGTTTCATACAAGGAGTGCTGCATGTAAGCTTGATGGCATATTGAAGCTTCCCTTAGGGTGGAAATACATACTAGTTGTTTTCCTTTCAAAGACTTCTACATGTAGGTGTGATGAGTAGTAGCATCTCTTATTTTTCCTATTTTTCTCACCATTATGTTCAAGTGGGCAAGTGAAAGAGGACACAGAGACACAGCTTGAGACTGTGAAGAACAATTACCAAGAGAGATTTAGATAATTTCTGGACTGATTATTGAAATCAATTTCTGAAGAAAAGAAGATTGAATATGTGATACGGCCATATTGTCCTAGCAAAAGGTATTAACTAAGTAGTAAAGGAGCACAGATAAGAGACAGACCAGCAGTACTCACTGGGTACTTGAGGCTGTCAGCAGGCTCAGCAGTGAGAGGAGAAGCCCAGCTGATAGTTGGGATAAGGTTGTGTTTCAGCACATCCTCCACCTCAAACTGCAGCAGGTTACCTGTACCATGTATGAAATATCATCAGTTTAGATGTTTGAACATGTCTAAATGAATGTAATACATGATTGATACTTCTGTATTAGAGATGTATCAAATTATACAATATATATATTCTTATCTCAATCTTTTATGCCATACTAAACTATTTACAGAGAAGCACTGGCAGAATGCACAGAAAGAGGAACTTAGTCTACACCTGTGAATAATCTTGCATTGTGCTATACTATTTGCAGGCAAGCACTGATGGAACACAGAGGCAGACACAAGAGACTCACCGAGGACAGTGATGGGGACCTGGACATCATGCCGGCGGAGATGGATTCCTTCCCCCACAGTGGCGACAGACAGCTCCTGCACACCCTCCTCAAGCAGCACCTCCACCACTGGCAACAGACCTGAGCCGTATGCGCTGCCCTTCACAACGCCCATGATACCTATGAGAATAGGTAAAAACTCAATCTTATCCAATTATTAGCATTTTGACCACTTTCTGACAATTTAAGCTTCTCACCACCATGACTATTTTGCTGCTCACCATGATTAGATGGTGCAGGCAATGTCATCATATTGGAGTCTTTCTTTAATTTATTAATTAATTAATATACTTTTTTACACATCACATTTTTTCTCTCTCCCTCTATTTTTAATCATCTTGACTGCTTTTATTACTCTCTGTAAATTAATGTATAGGTACAGGTGATCTCTCTCTCTCTCTCTCTCTCTCTCTCTCTCTCTCTCTCTTATATATATATATATATATATATATATATATATATATATATATATATATATATATATATATATATATATATATATATATATATATATATATATATACTTGCTTTAAAGGGGATTCATGTAAACATCTTCAATCACCTGAATGTGATGATGATCTATTAAGTATCTATCTAACTATTTTTGTTCTTACCTAATAGCTTATTTTCTTATTTATTTAATTATCTAGTTAGTAATACTAATTATTTATATTTTTCCTACTACTACTACTACTACTACTACTACTACTACTACTACTACTACTACTACTACTACTTCTACTACTGTTATTAAAGATAATTCTGTGTGTGTGTGTGTGTGTGTGTGTGTGTGTGTGTGTGTGTGTGTGTGTGTGTCATTCACTTCCAGTCGTTTGCTGGTCACCAAGCCAGCTGTTTTCTTCATGTGTGTGTGTGTGTGTGTGTGTGTTTGTGGGCGCGCGCGCACGGCCGCTCAAAGACGATTGCGTAATGTTTCCTGTCCACACCAGCGTGACATCTCGGTACAATGTTACTACGAAATAACCTTAATTATATCAACTTGAGAATTACTTTGCTAAATTAAAGAATGACTGAAAAGAAACGAAAGAAGAAAACAAGAATAACACTAATAACAAGTGAATATAAATATGCTGTTCAACTGCAAATACAAGAAATTAACGAAAAAAAAAAAGACAAGGAAGGGAACAATTACAAGATGAAAAATAAAAGTTCATAAAGAGATAGGGCGTTCCCTTAGAGCCCTAACTTTAATGATTCTTGCTTGATAATGTACGTACGGTCCACTGTTACATTTGAAAATCAAGCAAAAGGTGTTTACTGAATGAAAAAGATGGTTTGCCAACAGCGAACGACACTCCTGTGACCTTTTTTTTTTTTTTTTTTTTTTTTTTTTTTTTACATTCATCGCACGATGCCAGTCCTGCTTCCCCCGCCCCCACCCCCACCGTGCGACGCCCCGGGCCTCACCTGTGTTAGGTCCCGCCAAGCCCTTCAGCACCTGCACGTTGTGCCTCACTGCGTCCAGGTTGACAAGGATACAGGAGGGTTGGCGCAGCTGCTGGAGGGCCTGGCCGGCGAGGGCAGAAGGCGGGACTGCCTTCTGCTGCGCCTTCTCCATGATGCACACTCCGCCAGTCATTGGTCAGCACTGTCTGAGAGGATAAAATGAGCTTATCAAGCAACAATCATACTTTCTTATTTGTATGAGCATCACCAATATTTAGTGTTGCCAAAGTGGAATTTAACCCTCATTAAAATCCCTCAACTCCTCGAAAGTTCCTAGACCGTGACCTAGAATAAGGACGCTATCAGTGCCAACCCCTCCTGGGAGACTTAAATTTCATTTGTCGCAGGTCGAGGCAGCAACCCCAGCGATCAATAGGGCGGCATGGTGGCCTGCGCCTCCCGCTCCCCCTTGTCTGTACCCCTTTACGGCTTTTCCCCTCCCCCTAGGTATAGTTTCCTTTGATAACATAGGTAGTGGGGAGGAGCCGAGAAGCGACAAGGTTGAAAGGGAGAGAGGTAGGGACAAGCGCAGATCGGATTTGTTCATGGTCTATGCATAGTTTCCTCTCCTACACATGGCATCCATCGTGCTTAGCTTAAAGGGGATAACACGTTTGGTTTTCCCATGGGCGCTGCTATTGGTCCCTATGGAAGGTTCCACGGGCCAGACACTTGAAGGCACCTGCGTGCTGGGTAGCGGAAACTCCCGAGCACACCAGCCACTCATCGCACCATGCACGTGTCTAGCTGGGGGCCTGGGGGCTGGGCGCAAGCCGGGGGAGAGTTTTGCTTCAGCGGTTGGAAAAACAATGACATTATAGGCAGCAATGTTGCAGTTTGTTCGTCTTATCTACTTGCTTAAAAAATGTACATGTTACGATAATAGACATGTACAGTACAGTACAATAACACACACACACACACACACACACACACACACACACACACACACACACACACACACACACACACACACACAATTTATTTGTTGTTGCAAAATTGTTAAGAACAATTAAGACCCGAATAGACTGTTTCCTACTGCAGGAAGATATAGACAGAATTTATGAGTGGAGTAAGAAGTGGAAGTTAGAATTCAATGCCAAGAAATGCCACGTAATGGAATTAGGAAAGAGTAAGAGAAGACCAGTATGGAACTATTTGATGAGAGAGGAACAAATAATGAAGACTAAAGAGGAAAAAGATCTGGGAGTGGTTATACAAGAAACGCTGAGCCCCGAAAAACACACAAGTAAAATATTTGGAACAACGAATAAAATGTTGGCTGATGTTAGGGTGGCATTTCACTACCTGAACAAGGGTATGATGAAAAAAAAATAATAATTATACGAGCATGATACGTCCACAGTTGGAATATGCATCAGTGGTGTGGTCGTTGAGCTTGAAAAAAGATACAAGAAAATTATTACGGATCCAGAGGATAACTTCAAAGATGGTGCCGGAAATAAAGGACCTAAAATATGAGGAAAGGCTGAAGGAAATGGGACCGCCAACCTTATAAGATAGAAGAGAAAGAGGGGATCTAATAACAATGTATAAAATAGTTAATGGCATTGAAAAGATAGACAAGTAAGACCTGGTGCTGGTGGCAGATGAAGCTGGAAGGACAAGAGGACATGCAGAGAAGATCAGGAAGAGGCAGTGTGTGCAGAATATTGGAAAATAGTTTTCCACATAGAACGGTGGAAAAATAGAAACGCAGTGAGTGATGAAGTTATTACAACACATAATGTACATAGCTTTAAAGAAAAATTTGATAAATGGAGATATGGAGACAGGACACTATGAGCCCCACTCGAACCCTATAAAATACAACTAGGTAAATACACACACACACACACACACACACACACACACACACACACACACACACACACACACACACACACACACACACATTTTTCCTATTATTATCATCATTGTTGCTGTTGCTTATTCGTCTCTTTCTAAGTCCTTAATTCCTGTCTATTATTCTGATCCCACAGCTCCTTATTACCTCATCTGATCTCATTGATTATCCTCCTCTTTATCCCTCATCTTTTCCTCCTTTCCTACTATTAACTCATCTCATTTTCCTTTTCCTTCCACACTCCAGCTAGCTGCCACATCTTACTTTCTCTGTTCTATAGTAAAAAGTTCATAAGATAATGTCATCGGGCCGATATACAGGAAATGTAGTTAGTTAATATCCACGGCTGCTGAATAGAATACGGGGTTATTATTTTCTTCTTTAATCTTTACAATAGATATTTTCTTTAATATCTCCAACATATTACAGCTTCTGCAAGTCGATCGCATGTATTCCCTTCATAATGCATCGAACACCTCTGTTTACATTTCTGCGAGGTGATATTTTTACAAGCCTGCGCTCTTTTTCTTCCAGGCTTAGCATGAATCAATAGTATAAACAACTTAATAGCTGTTGCCATGCACCTGCGCTTTCCCAGAAGCTACACGTAAACAGACTTGTGTTGTGTTGTCCTCTCGTTTTACTTGTATGTAAAACCCGAACTCTCACCAGGATTTCTTTCACAAGCCAAAGTAAATATTTGGCTTTTTAATGTGCGTTTTTCACATTGATGATGCGGAATTCTTATCAAACTATTACAAAAACCATGAAAGTACCCTTCAAAATGCCTAATAACTTCCATAGCAGCAGGTCCTGAGATAGGATAACGAAATGTTTAGGTATCAAGTATCACTACTCACTTGGAGGTTATCTGAATATTAATGTTGTTGATGTGCTGGAGTGGGACCTGGAGGGATTTATGGAGATATGTTATGGAAAATAAAGGTGGGTGATTCAGTATTGATATTTACGCGAGCAGTATTTAGGCACAATCTCAATACCACCCTTCGAAACTATACTAGAACACTGATCTCTTAACCTAAGAGCAGGGGTTCTCAACGTGGGGTTCGCGAACCCTCAGAGATTCGCAAGAGCATTTCCAGGGGTATTTAGACGGCTGATTTAATAATATCCTTTGCAGTACCATTGCATATTGAGTTAGTGTCAGTCACTAAATAAATATTCTGTTCGATGTCAGCTTACTGGGGGTTCCGGTAGATAGATGGTCTTATAACTCTAGGGGGGGTTCTTAACAAGGAAAAAAAATTGAGAACCCATGCCTTAGAAGAACCTAAGTCAAGGAATCAGCCTTTGTTTCCGTTGTGCTTAACGTTTTGCCTCAATATTGGATTCTCTGATATGCTAAGAGTCTTTCCACTCTTTGCGTTTTGTCTCAGTTTTATGTTCTTTGATCTGTTAAGTCTTTTCACAGTGTTTAATGTATGATCTTCACACCTCTGATCTCCAGACTCTTTCCACTTCAGCGTTGTCTCAGTCTTCACTCCTCTAATATGCCAAGAATATTTCCTCTTTAAACGTTCAATCATCACTTGTTTGATTTAAGTGTGTGTGTGTGTGTTTGTGTGTGTGTGTGTGTGTGTGTGTGTGTGTGTGTGTGTGTGTGTATGTGTGTGTGTGTGTGTGTGTGTGTGTGTGTGTGTGTGTGTGTGTGTGTGTGTGTGTGTGTGTGTGTGTACTTAATCGAAGGAGTAAAAAAAAAAAAAGTGGCCAAAGTGGAACAACGATTAATGAAGGAAGGAAGAGGGGAAGGAAATGAAAGGAAGGGAGGGAAGAGAAGAAGAGATATGAATTCTGTGTGTGTGTGTGTGTGTGTGTGTGTGTGTGTGTGTGTGTGCGCGCACTTCCTGTTTTGACTCGAACTCAACTCCTCTTTCCACTCTACTCAACGTGGCGTCTCAATCTCCACTCCTCTGCTCTGTCAAGAATCAATTAGTTAATCTCACGTTTTGCAAGCCTGTCAGTAGACCAGCAAGGAGCAAGACTGTGGCAAAAAAGCAACAAAAGTGAAAGAGAAGGTGGCATGTTACTGAATTATCGAGCAAGGTTACACTTTATCATTCCGGAGCATGAATTTGAGAGGTCAATGAAGGCTTCCAGTGGTCGTGCAGTGCCTTCGCTGACTTGAATCAATAAAGGGACATGCAGCACCAGACTACTCCTATTGGACTGCACAAGCCACGCCTATCACTAGACTAGAATACGATGGTCCGCATAGAGTATAGACTGGTTGTGAGGCATGCTAAAGGAATCCTGTGAGAGAGAGAGAGAGAGAGAGAGAGAGAGAGAGAGAGATACGGGTACATTGTGAAATTGCCTCGTATAAATGTTACGTTCAATAAGTCTCATCTAGCCAACCATTAGCGTGTCGTAACCCAAGCAACAGCAAGAAGAGATAAAACACGAACGAAGGAAGAATATGTGGTACCAATAATGGAGGAAGAGAAGAAGAAAGAGAAGAGAGAAGAAATGAAGGAAGGAAGGAAGAGCTAGAAAAAAAAAATGATGAAAAGGATGAACGGTATATACACGAAAGAGAAAGGAAGAAGTGAAGGAATGAAGGAAGAAGGAATGAAGGAAGGGAGAAAGAAGAAAACTTAGAAAGAATAAGTGAAGAAGGATGGAAGTGAAACCCATAACAATTTGAGGAGGAAGAATACAAACACACAACTAGCTGACAATATTGCAAGAAAATCATGACAAGTATATATGAGTGTATCCTTGTGGATGTTGCTGCCAAATACCTATTACACAACATCCTCGTGGAGAGCAACAGTTGATGAACACATCTTACCTGAGTTGCCAGCTTATTAGTTACCCACACACCTGCTGGTACCAATATATTGCGCATAGTACAAGGATATAAGGAACAGAGGAAACGATTACATGTTCTGACTGATTGTAAAGAAAACATTAAAATACGGATTCGTCAGTTCTTTCCTCACCATTCACGGCTCTCTCTTCCCTATGGGCAAGGTCAAGGGCGTGTTGTGGTGAGCGGCATTCCAAGCCTAAACCAACCAACAGGCCACTCCTTATAAAAACTTGTAAAGAAGCAAAGCACAATAAGAGAGAGAGAGAGAAAAAAAACATGGATAAGATTACGAATGAAGGTATGAAGATGAAATGAAAAGAAAAAAAATGAAAAAGAGAAAAATGAGATGTAAAGGTAGAATATAAATAGAAGGAAGAAACAGGGGAAGCGGTACGGTAAGGTAGGCTAGACAAAGGAATGCATAGATAAAGCCCTAGGGTATATGAGGTGAGATTAAGATAATTCTCAAAGACCACCGAAATAACAAATCAGGTTATCAAGAGGTTTTATTTTATTTTATTATTTTTTTTTACGAGGATGATGTAAAATTCTGTTGTTGGATTATGAGAAAAAAAAACTTGATCCTTATTTTTTCAGAGAGAGAGAGAGAGAGAGAGAGAGAGAGAGAGAGAGAGAGAGATTGCCATTGCTGCCATGGCAGCAATGGCAGGAAAGTTGTCTTTTGGCGCTGCTGCTCTCCCACTCCAAGATGACGTCAAGATACTTGGAGTGGAGGTGGATCGAGGGCTGAGGTTTGACAGCCATGTCAAATCCATTGCCAAGAAAGCCTCTCACAGGATCTCCGCTCTCAGAAGGATCGCCAGTTTCCTCGACAGGAAGGGGAGACTGCTGCTGTACAAGGCACAGGTGCGGCCCCACCTTGAGTACGCAGCTCTCTCCTGGATGTCCTGTGCCGCCACACACAGAAGGAGACTGGACAGCATCCAACGCCGCGCCATACGGCTAGTAGATGCTGCAATACCACCTCACCCAGAGCCTGAGCGTCCCCTTGATTCACTGGAACACCGCAGAGATGTGGCGGCAATCGTAGTGTTCCATAAGGCACAGGTGCAAAGAGTGCCACATCTGGCAGGGCTGCGTCATCCTCTGAGAGTCACCGCACGGAGCACGAGAACGGTGCTCAATGGTGGTGACGCCGTAGAGGTGCCGCGATCCCACGGGTGTCAGCATCAACGCACCTTCGCAGGACGCGTCTCCAGGATGTGGAACTTGTTCACGGCCGCGGTGCCTCACGTCCAGGAGATGAACACACACAGTGTCAAACTGATGGCACATAAGTGGAGACAGACACTGCCAACTCCTCTGACACTCTTTGTGACGTGACACTCAGTGTAGTGCAGTGCGTGAATAGTGCTAGTGAAGTGAAAAGAACAGTGCTCCATTTACATGCTGACCATCTTGTATATTATCTATTTTTAAGTCTTGTAAATATTGTAGAGAAATAGATTGTAGTACCCTTAGAATAGGTAGCACACGACAGTGCGCCTTTGGGTACATGTTCTTCTGTATAAATTATGTTTAAATAAAAAAAATAAAAAAAAAAGAGAGAGAGAGAGAGAGAGAGAGAGAGAGAGAGAGAGAGAGAGAGAGACAGACAGACAGACAGACAGACAGAGAAGGAGGGGGGGAGGTATCTGCCATCTCGCTACACACAGATAACAGCTAATCATCGCATCTGTATCCCAACGAGTCATCTTATTCACCTGTGATATTTTTGCGAAATTATCTGACCTACTTACTAAAGAACAATCGATTATGTGTCCATTTATCATTACTTTGAAGTTTTTTTTTTTGTTATTATTACTTGGACCACTATGAGATAAATTAGTGAAACTTGCTTGCGTGTGCACTGAAAAAAAAAAAATAATAGGAAGGTCTTTTTTTGTCATTTGAGTCTTCAAAACTTTGTTGGTGTTTATAAAATACCAGATTATTTAGTGAGGAAAGAACTTGAATTTCAGATTATGCACCTTGTTCTGAGAAAATCATGAAGTGTTCTTTTTACCGAGCTATAAAATTTAATATAAACGTGATTATGGTTATGCAATAGATAGCAGAGAAAGAATGAATTTTTAAGATCACGTCCCTAATCTCTATCTCTGACGTGATAGACATATAGATATAGATAAATAAATAGATAAAAAAACACAAAGACAAATTGGTAGACAAACATAATGACACCGATAAAAGAAAAAAAATACATATATATATATATATATATATATATATATATATATATATATATATATATATATATATATATATATATATATAGACATAAACACAAACATGCACGTACATACTACTTCCTTCCTCAAATTAGACAACCAAATTACATCTTTGCTCAACATCTGAATAAACATCAAGCACGCCACTCAGACACACTTGAGCTCCCATAAAATTCTACAAGTGTCTATAAGTAAATAAAATAAAATAAAATAAATAAGAACCAAATTGCTGCATCTATCAACTTGTTGCTGTGCTTGGAAAACAGGAAGTTATA
This sequence comes from Portunus trituberculatus, assembly GCF_017591435.1. Lineage (NCBI taxonomy): Eukaryota > Metazoa > Arthropoda > Malacostraca > Decapoda > Portunidae > Portunus > Portunus trituberculatus. The sequence goes on from NC_059273.1 coordinate 4,596,793, forward strand.
GCTAAATTACTCCCTCCACCTTGAAAAAGATGAAAATTTGAGGAATTGGAGATGAGTGGATGTGTATGCAAGATTGATGATCGAATGTGTAATAGATGGATAGACTGATGGATGGATGGAAGAGATATGTTTGATTGATGTTCGATGAGTGGATATGCATGGATGGACGAAAATGGATGAGTTACTGCACGTGTGTTTTATTGGTGGATGAATGGACGGATGACTGTCTGAATATGATATATGACTGGGTGGTGGATGGGCGGATGGATAAAGTTTACCTGCATACGTTTTAAATTATTGATGTGTGAATGGAGAGACAGATAAAATGCAAGTGTGTCTGATGTGGAGAAGTAAGGGAGAAAATTATCTGCAAACGTGTCTAACTAATTGATTAACGAATGGGTAGGCTAAAAGCGTCGTAGATAAACTATCATGCACAAAGTCAAGTATTTTCATGCATTATCAGTATTACCTCTTGTTCCCATTCGTCCAATAGATAGTATGCAGCTCTTTCGAGTTTGTTTCCTTGCATACTTTCATAACACTTGACAATGTACACGTTAAGCATCACAGAGCCTTTCTTTACCTTTAATCAGATACGGAAGAGTCGAGGAATTTCACTGAGGAAGAGCCTTCGTAAACAACACTAAAACGTGCTGTATACCCACACTTTACTGTATGACCTGATTCGCTCAGAGACAGACACAC
>NC_059273.1:4602500-4647500 GCF_017591435.1 Portunus trituberculatus
CACAGCCAACACCTTGCCGCAGCTTCTCTCTCACTCGACCTTCATGACCCGCCACGTTGTGCCTCCCGTGAAGCACTACACTGACTTACAGGAGGTGATAAAGCGATGCTATATCCTGCAGGGGAACATATATCGCCCTTGCCAGGCAGCAGCGCCGGTTGAGGTGCAACAGCGCTCCGCCCCGCGACTAAGACCCAGCAAGAGGGAGGTGGTGCTGCCCCGCTAAAATGCTTTCCGGGTAGTGGTCGAGCCTGGCTTCCTACAAATCACATATCCGTTCAAAAACTAACGCCAAACCCCACATGCCATAATATGAACACCTTCATGTGATAACAAGGTTAGTGCATTCTGTTTCCCTCCAGCCCTGCATTAAGCGTTCCGGTGAGATTCAAACATTTCCTACGGTCGGGTTGACGTCTGTACTATACCCTTTGCAGTATTGCAGACAAGTCTCTCGAACTGAAGCTCAGTTCCTTCGTCGGGTTACAATTCAAGTCATTGGCACCACACTAAGAATATATGCAAGCGATATTTACTGTACCATCTAGTCTAATGTAAGTCTTATTGGTAGATGTATTAGATAATTCTAAACATGTAATAGATATTCTGCAGGAAGTAAAGCTTGTTTTCAATTCATTCGTTTACTTTATACTGTAAGGTACGTCTGCCTTTTTTTTTTTTTTTTTTTTTTTAGATTTCACTCTTTGTGTTGCCATTGACCAACTTTCCCCTCTAACATTAAAAAAAAAAAACTAAACAAACACCCGCAGGTTCAGTGCCACAGAGCTGCTTTGGTGTGATGCACAGGTCCGTGATCTTACTCCATACAGAGTTCGTCTTATTATCTTATTCAAGGAGATAAAATGGATTGCAATAAACTTTCATTACAATTCTCAGTTATAAAATGAATTAAAGATTAATAACAGATGTATGTAATTTGTTAAATATACAAAGTAGGTAAAGCTATATATATATATATATATATATATATATATATATATATATATATATATATATATATATATATATATATATATATATATATATATATATATATATATATATATATATATATATATATATCAGTGGTTGGTTGTCTCACTCAAGGTCGCTCTGTTTTATATAGTAATGATACGTAATACAAAGGTAAAAAAAGCATACTTTTCATTAGCCTTCAGTACAAACAGACAAGCATTTTTCTTTTTTCTGACAACATGAAAAATAGACCAGCGGGGTTGCCAGGCGCGGTGCCCAAGGAAGTGTGCCGGCTCACAGAGACTGCGGCAGCTTAATCACTCATTCCTTGAAGTTTATGCAATTTAGAAGTGAATGACTGGTCTTGTAGGCCTGTTATTGATGTTATCAGTTGAACAAAAGTAATCATAAAGTGCCACTTTTTTTCTTTCTTTCTAAATCGAAGAAAAGGCAGGCAGACACGTACGCTGGTTATTATTGTTTAATGGTTGTTACAATAAAAAGAAACAAGCGTACAGTAATATGCCGTTATAGAACCAAAATGACATCTAATAGTTAATGCGCATGTTCCCAACAATTGTACTTTGCCGGTGAGTTAAAAGTATAGGGAACCAGCTGGATTCACATTGCTTTATACTTATATACTTATGTTATTACTGTTACTATATGATACACGTAGAGGAAAGGTTGCACTACCTATGCAGCAGCATCAATATTACTCTAATCACAATCTTTCTTTTTCAAATACATAATAAGCTTGTTTATTCTCCACCTTTGATAGGCTGATCCAGGCAGCGCAGCGGCGCCACTTGCACCAACAGTTCGCTGATTTACTGACTCCGCCTCATCGCCAGTCACTAGTAGTGGTGGACAGGAACCGTAAACTCAAGTATTAAAGGAATCGGTTCCGGAACCGGTTCCGCGTGGAATCGGTAGAGTGCGGCTGGTGAATACCGAATACCAGAGTTTCGGAACCGACAGAGTGCTGTTTGATGAATACCAGGCGGGCTGGCGGTTCCGAAACTCTAGTATGCATCAGCCCACGGAACCGGCTCCGGAATCGTTTTCTCGGGGGAATCAGTAGAGCACGGCTAGTGAATGCCAGAGTCTGAATCCCCAGCGCATTGCATGATGGTTACCAGGGAAGGGTGTAGCGTCCAAGGATTCATCAAGATTACTGGCTGGGATGATTTTAGAATACAAAAGTACTGACTTCCGGACCTAAAAGACTTATAATCTGTGATGGATACTGAATGACCGTAAATGTAAATGGATGCATGGTTCAGCTAATGATACACTCTTATCTCACACAGGATTCCTTTGATAATATACATCCTTGAGCTGTCCTATTTCGCTTCGATGCCATTGTTTTAGTAGATTTGAATGTGATAAATATTTTTATCTAATACAGCAAATTTAGGTATTATCTCGATATATACACGTTTAACACAATGTTCTAGAAAAATCCTTGGTGCCTGAAAAAAAAATTACTTTGATTCAATATAAAAAGTTACTGTATAATCAGCAAATAATGAATTGTGTGTAGGCAATTTTTTTTTTTTTTTTTTTTTTTTATCATGAGAGTGACGGTCGCGGGTCCCTCTCAGTTCGACTGCCTTAGCTCTTATGACGTGTTTTTTTTTTTTTTTATCACCCTAGCATGGGTATTAGGTTGTTTTTTCATTGATTTATTTATTCTTTTAAGATTTAAACTTTGTTGGATTTCAATAAACATTATTTTTTTTATTTGTTTATTTATTTTTATTTGTTTTTTTTTCATGTTAATTTTTAAATATAAACATTATACACACTCAGGTTCTCATACACGCTTCATTCACACAGGGATCCTACTCCTATCTATGTCCTTTGTCAGGGCATGGGGGAAGGAGGGTTAACTCACAAGCACTCAGGGTGGCTACGTAGCATCACTACGTATAGCACATATATACATGAAGAGGGAAAACATTCACATCACATCACGCAAGATTTCATAGTTTTATTTACATACATAATACTGTTGAAATATTTACAGTACAAAATAAATATATACACATAAATCACAACTCTCTGATTGAATTGGTCTCAGTCAGGTAAATCATCAGTCTATCAAGAAATCTGAGAAAAATTAAATAGTCTGCCTTTTAAGCACCTCGTTTCTTGTCCCGCAGGAGCTGCCAACACTCGCTGTACAACTAGATACAATTTAATATATACTGCTTTGACAATAACCAGTAAATCATTATGTGATATCTTTACAAGTATAGTATCTCATTGATGATAGATTTAGTAATAGATAGTTATCATAGACATACAAACGTAGTGTCTTTACAGACATACCTTCTGCTACTGGTTAAAACGGCAGTAGCCTTGTGGCGGCGGTGGTGGTAACAGTGGTGGTGGCGGTGGTGGTAACAGTGGTGGTAACGGTGGGCTATACTGACCCATACACACCCACACACAGAAATAACACTCAGGAAAATTTTTTATATACCGAAAACACTCGTAAACACACTCAAAACACCCCACACACATCAAGAACATGTACACACACACACACACACACACACACACACACACACACACACACACACACACACACACACACACACACACACAGTGAAGTGAAGTGACAGTTTTCAAACAGCACCAACCACCAATTAAACACCAAGCACTAAGCGGCAAGACAAGCAGTGCAAGCCTTCGCCACAACCCTCCACACTGCCTTATCTTCATCAATTAAAGGTATTTATAAGGCCATTCACTTATTTTTAGGTTTCCTTTACATATTAGAGTTAAAACAGCACGCAAATATTAAAAGGTAATAGTATAACGATCATTATAAAAGCAAGACGTCAGTATTAACAGCTAATATTTGCTTCCTTCACTTACCGTAAGCCAACCACGTGTCAGAATGTAGCCACCAGTTTACCATTTCATATCCCATATTTGAAAGTTCCTTATATGGCTTAATTTGGGATTGATGAGATGATAAAGACGGTATTGCCTCCGGGTCGCCTACCCCCGCGGTCTTCCAGCCATCACCCTTCCCCCGGCAGCCTACGGGGTCAAATACTTTTTTCAAATATTTCCTAACGGTAATATTACGCTTCCATGGTATGTTTTTTATGTTTTTTATAAATGTTTCGTTGTGTTTGAAGTGTTTTTCGTGCCTGTATTGGATAAATATGTAGCGTTTAGTGGTGTTTTATGGCGTATGTTAAAGTTTTTTTAACGGTCAAAAATTTCAATTTCCCGTTTCGAGCTTTTCTATTTGAAGTTATAAGTGAGTCTTTATGGTATCAAAGAATCGTCTATGCTATTTTAAGTGTGAAATCAATTTGTTGAAAGAAATGTGTGGACTTTGAAATGGTGTTTGGTGTTGTTGAACAAAAGTCTTATTTTTCTTTATTTTATTTGCTAACCTTTCTTCTTCTCGGTCTAACTCTCTGTAGAATACCTTAAAAGATAGCTCAGACTCCGTGAAACGGGTAAAATACTCGCCAAGTGAAAATAGCTTCACTTTCCAAGACGTTTTAGGAAAGTTATTGTTGAAAATATTTTATACTTTTAATGTAATTCATTTAGACATTTTTTTTAAACTAGTTAAGCTGGAGATATTTTGATATTTTCAAAATTAGTTTGAATATTTATCACGTCATAAAATGTCATGCTTTTGGCTGTGGCTTTGTTTTTTCTAAAAGTAATTTTTTTAAATCAAATTATTTACGTAATTTAGCCGAGTCACCCCCGTTCCCGTTCTCTCTGATGACCACAGACCAGGTGGTGAATCATCATTGCCCCAGGCTAGTGCCTCTTTTCGAACACCCCAGTTCGTCAATATTTTGCTTAATATCTAGTGATTTCCTCTTTAGTCTTCATTATTTGTTCCTCTCTCATTAAATAGTTTCATACTGGTCTTCTATTACTATTTCCTAATTCCATTACGTGGCATTTCTTGGCATTGAATTCTAACTTCCACTTCTTATTCCACTCATAAATTTTGTCTATATCTTCCTGTAGTAGCAAACAGTCTTCTCGGGTCTTAATTATTCTTAACAATTTTGTATCATCAACAAATAAATTTATATAGCTGGTCACTCCATACTGTATGTAGTTTACATATACCTGGAACACAATGGGGGCTAACACTAACCTTTGCGGCACTCCATTTGATACTTTATTCCAGGATGAGTATGTATCCCTGATCACGGTTCTCATCTCTCTGTCTGTCAAGTTATCTCTTATCCAATCTAATATTATTCCTCTCAGTCCTTCTATGTTCGCCAATTTCCAAAGTAGTATGTTATGAGGGACCGTATTAAAAGCCCTTTTTATGTCCAGGTACAGTGTCCACCTATCCATCTCTGCTCTCCAGTCCTTCCATTACTCTTGAGTAAAAACTTAAATTCTACACACATGATTTTCCTGTCCAGAACACAAATTGTTTGTTCGATATAACTCGTTTTTCTTCCAAATATTTAACCCATTTTTCTTTGATAAAAATTTCACATATTTTGTCCACAACACTTGTAAGTGACACCGGTCTGTAATTTAATGGCTCAGTTGACTTTTCTCTTTTGAATATTGGGATTATGTTAGCCCTCTTCCATTCCAGTGGTACTCTCCCTTCCTTTAATGAGCTTGTAACCATTTCCCAAGCTGGTTCTAACAACTGATCTATACATTTCTTTAGTACCCAGTCTAACACACAATCCGACCCCACCGCTTTTCTGACATCCAAATTTTCTAGTAGTTTCCAATTTCTTCTTTGTGCACTATGATTTATTGCAAGCCTTGACAATGCATTGTCCTACTTGGCTCTGTATAATCATCTTCTTCAGTGAAAACAGTCTTGAAACTCTCATTCATTATTTCACTCATATCCTCTGTTGTTTGGTATGTCTTCCCTCCTTCAGCTATTTTTGCTGTTGCTTCCTTATTTTTCATCTTACCATTTATATACTTGTAAAAAAGCTTGGGTTCATTATCCTTTTTTTTTTTTTTTTTTTTTTTTTTGTGTGTGTGTGTGTGTGTGTGTGTGTGTGTGTGTGTGAACACGTCTCCACCTGTCTCTGGCTATTTTGGGCATCAGTGAGTGTGAAAGCACTCCATCTTGCCGGTGTCTGTTGTTGTGACCTGCAACATTTACAGTATAGTGTGTGTGTGTGTGTGTGTGTGTGTGTGTGTGTGTGTGTGTGTTACACTGGCTCTCTTCACCTATATCTAACATGGAATACAGTGTTTTTCTAGGTATTGTGAGATATTTTTAGGCATGTGTGTGTGTGTGTGTGTGTGTGTGTGTGTGTGTGTGTGTGTGTGTGTGTGTTCTGAAACACTTTGGACGCGGGCTTTCAAGGCGGTTTTAATGGTTTTAGTTTTTACTCGAAAGTTACACGGGGTTTTTAAGTGTGTTTCTTACTATTCCAGTTTACATGCGAGCCAAAACAATAACAAAAATGTGTGTTCTACGATCACCTGATGGAAACAAAGTATAGGAGAGGAAGAGGAAGAGTGGAGGGATAAAGAAAGTGCCTGGGACAGGACATAGTGCCAAATGAGAGAGAGAGAGAGAGAGAGAGAGAGAGAGAGAGAGAGAGAGAGAGATAACGCAAATGATTCATTAGAGATTTATTGAGAAAACATATAATGTCAATAAAAATAGTAAATAATAATATAATAATATAAAAAGAAAGAAAATCTGAATTGATATATGAAAAGAACTGAAAAGAATAAAAGATTAGCAGAAAAAAAAACAAAGAATGAATGAACGAGTAAATTAAAGGAAGAAAAGAAACGAAAGAAAGAAATTATGCATAGATGAAAGGAAAGAAGTATGAGTAGTGGGACATGTGAGACTGAGTGAATAGAAGAATAAGATGGAACAGAATAATAGTATGTAGTGATATATTTAGGTAGAGAAAGAGACCCTGATGCAAGAAAGGTGGTATGAGGGATGGCACGGTGTATGGCTATGAATGGGAGAGGATGGGACGGGTATGGGGTATTGGAGTGTGTGAAGTATGCCATAGACCGAGCTGCAGGATTCTGGAACTTCTACTTTGAATCGTATCTCAGCTTAGTTTACGTTACGGTGAATCCTTTTTACTTTACCATAATCAACAATAAATTTAGGCTCTTAGTAACAAAATATTACAACAACAATAAAATTAAGTTGTAAAATATTATATAATTAAAATATTACAACAGTATGACAACAAAAAATCTTGAAAATAAAGGTAATAATGATAAATATACAGGATAGGCTCGTAGTGACCAAAACAACATGGCGCGGTGCAGCTGATTTCCTTTAGTTCACGAATATTTTCACATTTTCCACCACAATGTCGCGGCACAGAGACGTGAGGAACCTAGATTATGACGAAGGTGAGTGAAGGAGTAAGGTATGTGGGGGAAATTAGTGGATTATTGTTGGGAGACGGGGAAATATGGTGATGGTGCTGGTGCTGGTGCGATGCTATTTATTTATTTATATATTTATTTAGTCATTACCATCATTGTCTCGTGTTCTCACGAATTTCATCCGTGTAGTGTATATTTTCTTTATTTTTTGTGCCTGTGTTTTTGTTTCGTTTTGATGTTTTTAGCTTTTATATATTCAATGTTATTTATTTATTTTTTTTTTTTTATTTTCCAACCGTTATATTTCCCTACGACAGTTTTATTGCAGTGGAGCACAATAGACCTGAGGCGCTTCTGGTCACCTTCCAGTTGTACACCACACCACTTACACCATTCCTAATAGTTACACCATGTGGCGGTCACGTCATACTCAGCCTGTAAATAAACCATCAGTGTTTACAATAAATGACCGTTTTATTCGGTTGTGCGTGTGTTCGTGTGTTAGTTTCCGGTTTGGCATTGGAGTTAGATACATTGTGTTAAACTGCATTTTTTATTTATTTTTTTATTATTATTATGACGTGTGTGTGTGTGTCAGTGTGTTTAGTTTGATGACAGCTCTCTCTCTCTCTCTCTCTCTCTCTCTCTCTCTCTCTCTCTCTCTCTCTCTCTCTCTCTCTGATAGTTAGAGTTGCATTTCTTTGTGGTATATGTATGACAGGTGTATGTTTGTGTGTGTGTTTGTTTAAGCTAGTTTTTATCTTTTTCAGATTTGTGTTTTATTTCATGATTCTCTCTCTCTCTCTCTCTCTCTCTCTCTCTCTCTCTCTCTCTCTCTCTCTCTCTCTCTCTCTCTCTCTCTCTCTCTCTCTCTCTCTCTCTCTCTCTCTCTCTCTCTCTCTCTCTCTCTCTCTCTCTCTCTCTCTCTCTCTCTCTCATGCCACTGTTTTCCCTACAGAGTATGATGAGGCGTGTGATGACAATATTTATGGACACTCAGTTGATGACAGTGACTACGGCGTGTCTCCCAGCCTGGGTGAGTTTCTCTCTCTCTCATTTGTACTTTTTTTCCATTGAACTTTCTTTAGTTAACATATTTTTTTGCTCTTCTTCCTATCTCATCTTTACAGTTTCTTTCACCACTTGTCTCTAATTCTTATCTCTATCTTTCTCTTGTTATTCTTGGCATATTTTTGCAAGCATTTACTATTTTTCTTAGCTCTGTCAATTTTATCTACTGATCTTTTTTTTTTATTGATCCTTTATAGAATGATATTGACACATTTAGTTGTTTTCATAATTTTTTTGTAATTTTCCTAGATTTTTCTCATTAGCCATTCCCAGTAATATAGCAAAGAAGAAAAGTGTATACGTGTGTTTTTATAATCATCCTTTCTTCCTTTCTTTTCCTCTCCAGAGCAATATTTGTATAGTCAAAGCAGAGACAACACACATGGATTTGGTCTGTACTTCCCAACTGGTGCAGACATCAAGGAGGAGGAAGAGACTTTTGATGGACTGAAGGTTGGCCTTTTGTGTTATAATGAAAATGATATTCAGTTTATTAATCTTGCAGGGTTTTATTTTTATGTACTAGGGGAAACTGGCCAAGGACAACTAAAAAGATTAAATAAAAGGCCCACTGAAATGGCAGTTCCTAAACAGATCATGAGAGTTAACCTAAAGAATGCTTTGAAACCTCCCTCTTCAATGAGTTCAGGTCACAGGAAGATGGGAATACAGAAGTAGGCAGGAATTCTATAGTTCCTGCTGGGAATCCACATATTACTTGTACTTGTATACTAACATGCATATTACATCCTAAGTATACATTTAAAATGTTAGGAAGTATCTTATAGTTTGATACTGTGGTTGCCAGTTTGTCAGGTCACCTGTGTGTATTTTACTATTCAGAGTTTGTTTCTCATACCTAGTGCAGATTACAACTCATGTCTTACACTGGATATCTAATCACTGCCAGATGAACAGGGGCTACACTGCAGGGAATTCTACCCAAAGATTTCTGTTTTGGAAGTCATAATAGGTGCAGTGATGATATAAATGTATAGCAGATTAATTTTTATTACTAATATTCTCTCTCTCTCTCTCTCTCTCTCTCTCTCTCTCTCTCTCTCTCTCTCTCTCTCTCTCTCTCTCTCTCTCTCTCTCTCTCAGAATGACGCACAGGACCGCAGCAGACATGATTCTTCCTCCAGTTACGAGAAGCCACCTCTTTCTCCTGAGGATGAGGTAGTTATGCTTGTTATCCTGGTTGTTGGGGAAAAGACAGTATTGTTCATTATTACTGTTTGTATTGCTGTTACTTATGTTCTTACTACTATTATTATTGCTCCTGTTACTACTGTTGTTACTGCTTTTACTACTGTTGATATGTTTATTATTTCTTTTGCTCTTGTTCTTGTTTGTTGTATCATAACTGTCATAGCATTCTTCAATACTACTACTACTACTACTACTACTACTACTACTACTTTATGTTAGAGGTCTCTTGACAAAGCACTACGAAAAAGTAAAAAGAAAATAAGTCCTAGTGAATTGCTGGTTCCTGGTGAATACAGCCAGAATATATTATGCAATGTTGGAGAAGTATTACCACTATCACTACCACTATTACTGTATCCTGCAAATGTGACCAATATCCATTCCTCCCCCACAAATCAAACTTGCCTAATTTTTTCGACAATCTGAAGAATGTACTTAGAAGGTTATTTAATGCATCTTTACTACAACTACTACCACTATTATTACTGATGCTAACCCTTACCTATCCCTCCTCAGGTCAGACTTTCCTCTTTCCTTGACAAGCTTAGGAATATCAATGGAAGATTATTCAATGTATCTTTACTACCACTATTACTGATACTAAACCTCACCAATCCCTCCTCAGTGTATCTTTACAACTACCACTACTATTTCTGATACTAACCCTTACCTACCCTTTTTCAGGTCAGACTCGCCTCTATCCTTGACGAGCTGAGAAATATACTTGGTGACCAGTACAGTGAGGGAGAACTAATGCACACTGTTATAAGCAACAATTTCCACCTGGAGACGACTCTGAATGCCCTTCTGAACCGTAGCTCCTCTGGGGGGCAGGCTGCTTCCTCTGCTGCTGCTGCTGGTGGTGGCAGTGGCTCAGGTGTTAGTCCACAGTCACTGCCACAGAGGGAGAAGAGAGTCAGAAATAGAGGTGTGTGTTTTTGTTGTGTATTTTTGGGGTTGTTTTGTGTGTTTGGTTAAGTTTCTTTTTGTGTGTGTGTGTGTATGTGTATTTGTGTGTGTGTGTGTGTGTGTGTGTTTTGTGTTTAGTTAGGAATAGATGTGTGGTGTGTGTCTGTGTGTGTGTGTGTGTGTGTGTGTGTGTGTGTGTGTGTGTGTGTGTGTGTTCACTGTTTGATCTGCTGCAGTCTCTGACGAGAAAGCCAAACGTTACCCTACGGAACAAGCTCAGAGCTCATTATTTCCGATCTTCGGATAGGCCTGAGACCAGGCACACACCGGGACAACAAGGTCACAACTCCTCGATTTACATCCCGTACCTACTCACTGCTAGGTGAACAGGGGCTACACGTGAAAGGAGACACACCCAAATATTTCCACCCGGCCGGGGAATCGAACCCCGGTCCTCTGGCTTGTGAAGCCAGCGCTCTAACCACTGAGCTACCGGCCGTGTGTGCATGTGTGTATGTGTGTGTGTAATTCACCACAGTTGCCTGCTGGTCACCCAGCCAACCTTCCCCATTACAGAGCGAGCTCAGAGCTCATAGACCGATCTTTGGGTAGGACTGAGACCACAACCCCTCGACTTACATCCCATACCTATTTGCTGCTAGGTGAACAGGGGCTACAAAGAGGCTTGCCCATTTGTCTCACTGCTCCCAGGACTCGAACCCAGGCCTTGTCGGTTGTGAGCCGAGTGTGCTAGCCACTACACTACCCAGTGTGTGTGTGTATGTGTGTGTGTTTGGTTTGAAATGGAAGTGTTTTGTTTTGTATTTATTGTGTGTGTACACATATGTGTTTGGTTAGGAATGTATGTGTATTTTAACATATTTTCTTGTATATGTGTTTTTTATGTTTGGGTTAGGAATAGAAGTGATTTAAATTATCTTAAAAATAATCTGTTATGTATAATGTGTAACCTCTTTGTCTCTCTCCATACACAGATCCCACCAAACCCCCCACAGAGGACTTAAGGCAGCTCACACTCACACACAACAGTCACACGCACACACACACACATGGACTCCCCACGCACATGGATACCTCCCCTGCCCCCGTTGCTGCTGCTGCTGCTGCTGCCACCCCTGTCATTGTGAGCCAGGGGTCAGCAGGGGCACCCAAAGTTGTCAGGGGCTTTGATGTGGTGGACAGAGATGGTAAGTTAGGTTAGGTTAGGTTAAGTGTGTGTGTGTGTGTGTGTGTGTGTGTGTGTGTGTGTGTGTAAAAAGTTATATTTAGCTATTTTTTTGTCTTTTTCTTATGGTTATTTTTATTATTTTACTAATACTACTTGTCTTCCTTTGTGTGTGTGTGTGTGTGTGTGTGTGTGTGTGTGTATGTATGTATGTATGTATGTATGTATGTATGTATGTATGTATATGTCTATGCCTATGCTTGAAACAAAGCAGCAAGTGAATAGATAAACAAATACACAACTATAAAAAAAAAAAAAAAAAAAAAACAATAAATGACTAATTGAATAACAACCCATCACTTTACAGGGAATGGAGAAGCTGGCCAATCAGCATTAAGCACAGAACCAGAGCCAGCCAATAAGAGGTCTCGATCCAGCACTCCCGTCCAGCCAGTCAATCAGGAGAGAGATGGGCCAACCAACTCTACCACCACCACCACCACCACCACTCCTGCTGCAAAGGCCCTTCCTAAGTGAGAGAGAGAGAGAGAGAGAGAGAGAGAGAAATATAGTTGTGTGGTTTGTTTGAAAGATAAAGAAAGTAAAGCCAAAGAATTGTAAGAAAATGAGAGAGAAAGAGAGAGAGAGAGAGTGAGTAATGATTGTATTCTTAATCAAATATGCTATCAGACAGACATATTCACACACACTCTAATCTTTTACACATTTTTTCTCTTCCTCTTTTATTTATTTTCCTCTCCTTTACCTAATGCACTCTCTCTCTCTCTCTCTCTCTCTCTCTCTCTCTCTCTCTCTCTCTCTCTCTCTCTCTCTCTCTCTCTCTCTCTCTCTCATTTCTTCCTTGTCTTCCTCTTTTCAGTCCTTTCATAATACACTTCCTCTTTCCCTTACTCTGTCAAAACTCCTTCCTGTATATTTCATCTATTTCAGTCTTGCTTTCCTTATACACTTCCTCACTCATAATTATCATCTTATTCCTTCTCTCCTAACAGTCACTCACTTACACAATTCCACAAGCATACATTTCCACACTTACTGAATTTGCCTCTCTGTTTCTTATTCTTTTCTGGTCTTCTATTCCCAATTCACTTCCTCATTCCTAATTGATTAATTCCTCCCTTCATCATCATATTCTTTCTCTCCTAACACTCACTCTCACTCAATTGCACTAGGACCTATTCTCTCACTTGCTGAATTCTCCTCCTGGTATCTTGTCTATTCCGGTCTTTCTTTCTTAATACACTTCCTCGCACACTTAATTTATTCCTCCTTTCCTCATCTTATTTCTTCTGTCTTAACACACTCTCACTCACTCAATTCCACAAGCACACCTTCCCTCACTCACTGCATTTTTCCTCCCTGTACCTTCCTCTTTTCCAGTCTTCTGTTCCTAATACACTTTCTCACTCCTGCTTAATCAGTTCCTCCCTTCATCTTATTTCTTCTAATACTCCCTCTCTCCTTCATTCAATTCCACAGACACACATTCCCTCACTGACTGTCTCCCTCTGTTCCAGGATCCGTGACAAGCCAGTGGATGTGGTGGCAGAGTACAAGAGTCGGCGTGGAGGAGAGCAGAGTCTTCTCAATCTGGTGGTGGTGGGACATGTGGATGCTGGAAAGTCCACTCTGATGGGACATGTACTTTATCTCAGGGTAGGTATTAGGTGGTGGATTGGTGAAGTAGCTGTAGTGGAGGTGTTGGTGTGTATGGGGTGGGTTGTGTGTGTGTGTGTGTGTGTGTGTGTGTGTGTGTGTGTGTGTGTGTGGCTGTTTTACTGTCTCTTGTGGACCATAACTTTTGATTGGATCCTTTTTTGTATCTTTGCCATTGCAGTTCTGTATTTATTTCTCACTCCTTTTTCATTTTTAATCTCTTTTTTTCCCTACTTCTCTGTGTGTATATTATTTATTTTTTTTTTTCACTATTATCTCCTGTTATTTATTTTCCTGTCACAGTCCCTCCTCTTTTTATCATCTTTATTATCATTTGTTCATTTTTACCTTTTCCTTTTTTATTTTCTCCATTTTCCCCTTTTATTATTTTCTATTGTTATATATATATATATATATATATATATATATATATATATATATATATATATATATATATATATATATATATATATATTTACCTTTCATGTACCTTTTCTTATTTCTTTTAATATTCTCTCATTTGTTGCTTATTATTATCTTCTATTGTTATATTTTCCTTTTTCCTGTCATATCCGTTCTCTTTTTCCCTGACACATTCTATTCTTATTTATTATTTTTTGTCCTTTTATAGTTATTTATTTTTTTTATTTATTATTATTATTATTATTTTTTTATTTTTTTTATTTATTTATTATTTTTCTTTTTTAGCTACTTCCTGTCATGACCTCTCCTTTTTTTCCTGCCATATTCTCCTTATTTTTTTGCTTTTTATCATCTGTTGTTGAAATATTTCTTACCCTTTTTCTTGCAATATCCTGTCTTTCTCCAGGGCACTGTGGCACAGCGAACAATGCATAAGTATGAGCAGGAGAGTCGCAAGATGGGCAAACAGTCCTTTATGTATGCGTGGGTGTTGGACGACACTGAGGAGGAGAGGTGAGTGTGTGCATCTGTCTGTCTATATGTGTGTGTTTCGTGCGTGTATTTACCTAGTTTACCTAGTTGTATTTACCTACTTGTATATTACAGGGTTTGAGATGGACTCATAGTGACCTGTCTCCATATTTACATTTATCCAACTTTTCCTTAAATTTGTGCTCACTTTCTGCTGCTGCAATCTGTTCACTCAATCCATTCCAGATGTCCACCATCTTATGTTCCTCAGACACTGACTTTTCATGATCCTCTTGGAATGTTCTCTTGTTCGTCTATCTCCATCCTCTGTCAGTGATACCAGGTCTTGTCTACCTATCTTTTCCATACGATTTTCTAAATCATACATCATTATTAGGTTTCCTCTTTCCTGTCAATCCTTCAAAGTTGGTAGTTCCATTCCTTCAGTCTTTTTTCATAGGGAGGATCCTTTATTTCTGTGTGTGTGTGTGTGTGTGTGTGTGTGTGTGTGTGTGTGTGTGTGTGTGTGTGTGTGTGTGTGGTGCTATGTTGGGGTTTTGGGAAGGGATTGTTTTGATTTGTTTTGCTTCATTTTGTTTAATTGTTTGTGTACTGTTGATTAATTTTGGTTTATGGTGTTGTTCTTGTTCCTCCTCTCCTTGTGTTTATAAGTGTGTTTTTTAAGAGTTATATATATTATGTAATAATAGTGAAAAGAATAGTTGTAGTTAATCTAAATGTAAAATAGTAATTTTCATGATAATTCACACTAATTAGGATAATTATCCAGCACAAAAAACAACAGGAAAAATAAAAACACAGCAATCAAACCATGTAAATTTAATAACTGCTCTAATGATAATAATAACAATAATGATAATGATAATGATTTACACAAACTAACTACACTTATTCACCACCAAAACAACAAAAAACACCTCATTCTTTTGCCTAACTCTTGACTCTTTTTAGGAACTGGCATCTCAGTTGGCTTCTTTGTTCAATTGGTTTTGTTGCCCTTGACCAGATTTTCCATATTACAAAAAAAAAAAAATAAATAAATAAATAAAATAATAATAATAATAATAATAAATAAATAAATAGATAAATAAATAATAACCTCTTCCATGCACACAGGTCCCGCGGTGTGACAGTGGATGTGGCACAGCGTGTGTTCTCAACAGGCCACAGGACCGTGACACTGCTGGATGCGCCAGGTCACCGAGACTTCATCCCCAACATGATCACAGGCGCGGCTAGGGCAGATGCAGCCGTGCTGGTGGTGGATGCCTCAACGGGGGAGTTTGAGGCCGGGTTTGAGAGTGGCGGCCAGACCAGAGAACATGCACTGCTGGTCAGGTCTTTAGGTACATTGTGGTCTGTGTTTGTATGTATTCTGAATCTTTACACATGTATTACGATTATTTTAAGAGACTAGAAAACGTTAAACATTTAGGCTTCCTTTACATACATTCCAACATCTTTAATTAAATGGACATATATCAATAACTCAATCAAACAAATTGAGATACACAAATACCAAAAACACCTAAAAACCCATTGACCACTGTGTAAAACCCTATAAAACATTAAACATTCTTTAATAATTCACAAAAACATCTTTTCAAACACATAGATATCTTTGAAATGCACAAACACTTTAAAACCCATGAACATCTTTAAAGCAACATCCTTTAACACACATAGACCTTTTTAAACGCACACAAACGCCCTTTAAACTCATTACAACAACTTTTAAAACACAGATATGCCTCATAGTAGTCTAACATCTTTTGAAACACCCTTAACACTTTTTAAGACAAACAAACACCCTTTAAATCACTCAAAAAACCTGAAGCACTGTGAAAACATTGCAACGCCCTTTAAACACCTACCAAACATCCCTTTTGACTAATTCTAACATTCCTTAACACCTTTAGGAGTATCACAGCTGGTAGTGGCAATCAACAAGCTGGACACGGTGGACTGGAGTGAGGAGAGGATGAAGGAGGTTCGACACAGCCTGAGACAGTTCCTCAAGGGGGTTGGATACAAGGACATTGATGTAACATATGTCCCTTGTTCGGGCTTGAGTGGAGAGAACCTGGTGAAGAGGACTCCTGGTGAACCACTCTCTGCCTGGTACAGTGGGCCAACTCTACTGGAAGCTATTGGTGAGTTTGTAAGGGAAGGTGAGAATGAAGGAGATTGGGAGAGATGTGTTTGTCTCTTCCTATTTTTTCCTTATTCCATTTCTTTCCTTCTTCCTTCTGCTCCTTGTGTATTTTTTTCTCTCTTTGTTATCTCCTGTTGAAATTTTTATATTTTTCTCCATATTCTCTCCTCACTTTTTCTATCTCTATTATAATTTTTATTTTCTTTTTATCTTTTTTGTCATGGTCTTTCCTCTTTTTTGCTTTTTTATTATCATGTTACTTTTTTCATATTCCAACATACAGCACGTTTAATATACAAATGTAAATAGCCTCTAACAAACACAGATGCCTTGTAAATGCATTGCAACACCTTTAAATACATTACAACCTCTTTCTGAATGGTATGTGTATAATTTCATGCTTTTCTTTATATACACAGACATACAGTGTTAATCTCCATGCCTGTACTTACAGACACGCTTAAGATTCCTGAGCGTGGGATTGAGAAGCCAGTGAGGATGTGTATCTGTGATGTGTACAAGGGCCAGGGGTCAAACATGTGTGTGTCGGGCAGGCTGGATACAGGCTACCTTCAGCCAAACGACAGACTGCTGCTCATGCCACAAGGAGATGTGGTGAATTTGAAAAGTATGTACGTGTGTGTGTGTGCGTGTGTGTGCATGTGTGCATGCCAATATATGCTGTAAATCTTATATTTCCCTTATGTGATGCCAAATCATTAATAATTAATTAATCGACAATCTCTCTCTCTCTCTCTCTCTCTCTCTCTCTCTCTCTCTCTCTCTCTCTCTCTCTCTCTCTCTCTCTCTCTCTCTCTCTCTCTCTCTCTCTCTCTCTCTCTCTCTCTCTCTCTCTCTCTCTCTCTCTCTCTCTCTCTCTCTCTCTCTCTCTCTCTCTCTCTCTCTCTCTCTCTCTCTCTCTCTCTCTCTCTCTCTCTCTCTCTCTCAACAGACATACAGATAGACACGCAGGCAGACAATGTGGCATTTGCTGGGGACCACATTACCTTAACCATAAGTGGCGTTGACCCAGCTGCCCTGCATATTGGGGACTTCCTCTGTGATCCGACCTCCCCTATCCCACTCGCCACGAAAGTCCAAGCTAGAATTGTGGTCTTTAATATTGTGGTTCCTTTGATCAAAGGTGCCCAGGTGAGTTTGTCTACCTGTGTGTGTTTATCTAGCTGTGTTTTGTTGGTTTTGTGTTTGTTTAGGTGTCTGAAGGGAAGGGATAGGTCAGGAAGTGTTCTGTGTGGGTTTATGTGTTTACCTGGTATGTATTGAGTGTGTCTACCTATGTGTGTTTATCTAGATGTGTATGAATGGTTTTGTGTTGCTTTAGGTGTCAGAAGGAAAAGAATAGGTCAGGAAGTGCTCTGTGTGGATGTATTTGTTTATCTGGTGTGTATTATGTTGTTAACTGTACAGGTGAGTGTTACCCATGTGTTTGTGTTTATTGAAGTTAGGTTATGTTTTGTTAGTTTTGTTTAGGTATGTCAGAAGGGAAGAGGCAGATATGGAAATATTTTGTGTGGATTTATTTTTTATCTGCCACTCGTTTTGTCATTCTTGGTTTGTATTTTTGGTGAATTGTACTGTACTGTGTTATAAAAGTATTTGAGATGTTACAACAGTCAGATTATACAGTAAACTTGCACCACAACATTTTATGAATACAGTAAACATACACTACAACAATTTATTAAGACAGAAGATGTCACTGCACTTAAAAATCATACTTCACAGACTCATACCACGGTACACCAACCCTAAGCTGCTGACACCATAACAATTGACTAACACGTACAATATTTCAGCAACCTAAAGTGAACACAATAACCCCAAAACACATACCAAGAAAGCGGCTACACTCACAACATAACAGCAGTTTAGAGAAAACACAAGAACCCTCACAAACACACACACACTAACCTAACCTCCACTCCCACACACAGCTGGACTTCCATTATCAGTCAGTCACAGAGCCAGCCACCATCAGAAAGTTAGTCTCCCAGCTGCACAAAACCACAGGACAAACGCTGAAGTCTCGGCCTCGTGCGCTCCCAAAGAACTCGGCTGGGATGGTTGAGTTGGAGTTCTCTCGACCTCTTTGCCTTGAGCTGTTCCGTGACTTCAGGGAGATGGGAAGGTTCATGTTGAGGACGGGAGGGACGACGATAGCTGCCGGTCTTGTGACAAAGGTTTGTGGTGCAATATCCAGTGTCGATCAGTTTTTTGTTTGTTGTTTTGGTCTCGTTTAGTTTCCTTTAAACTGTGTATCCTTGATATTCTTGCTGGTGTGGTGATTTGTTTGTTTTTTAATTCATATGTCTCCTTTATTTCTTCTTATTTCCTTATTTTGTTTATTCTTCTTTTCTTGCTCCATTTTCTTAATTTATCTACACCTATACTATTTATTTCTTCTCCCTTCTGCATTTTTTTTTTTTCTGCTTGTCTTACTTCATCTTCAGTGTATTTACTGTACAGCCATCACTTATCTATATCCTATACATATCTGTATGATATTGTATTAAGCCCACTGTAAAAGTATTATTTTATATTCTTTACAGAGGCATAGATAAAAGAGTGAATCTGATAGAGGTAGAGAGGACTATACAAATCTAAGTACAGGGATGCTAAGTGGAAATAAGTAGTGTCATACAGGGACTGCCACATATACGATTACATGGCTTCTTGTAGCTTCCCTTGTTTTCTTATGCTCTTGCTTTGCTGTTTTGAATTATGGATATGTATTCTTTGCAGATCTTGGACTGAGAGAAATAACTGGAAAAGACCACTTACACAGTCAGTGAGTGTGTTAACCAGGCAGCCAACCAACCAGCCAGTCAGTCAGATGGTCAGTCAATCAGTCAATCTACTCACCTTAATTTGGTTAAACTCCATCATTATTTAGTAATGTAATTACTATGATTGTCATATAATTAATTATGTACACGTTACCTTGTTATTAAAAAATATATTTATTGTATTTATCATATTTCACCAGCAAGGTACAGGTAGATACAGCATAATAACAGTAACCCTTGATAACATAATAAAGGGGAAACTATTACATACCAGACAGCATCACTCATTCATGCACACAACATTCACATTCATAGTCGCATAAAACTACTACATAATACTCTATCCTAAGATGTATTCAATTCCATGACATTACAAACGGTTTACCTAAAGGACTTATTTGGCATAATGTAGATAAAAGCGGTGTTCTAATTTTGCCATCTTTCTGCCGCATTGATTGAAAATTACTGTGCTGTTTTAAGATGGTTGTAATTTTTGCCTCTTGGGACAGTTCAAGAGTGTATTAAATGCCACGCTTGTCTGGTAGGCTTCAAGTCTTAGGTATATTCAATGCTCAGTGTATCAAAGGTTTACTGTATTCTAGTGTAGACAGAAAGGTGTTGTGAACTTAGAAGAAAGGAGGTGGCAGTGAGAGAAAGTGCATATTTAGTATTTAGCCAGAAAACTATTATAAACTTGAAAGAGAGAAAATATTTAAAATTTTACCTGAAAACTATATTGTGCATTTAGAAGACAAAGAATGAGTACAAATTTACTGAGAAAAGAAAAGAGTTAGAGAGAGAGAGGAAGTATCATATAATAATTAATTAATGTGCAACAAAATAGAGAGAGAATTACTACTTTCAATTTTCTCAAAATAATTATTGTAACTTTAGGGAGAGAAAAAGAAGTGAAAAGATAAAGAGGAGAAAGAAGATAACAGGGCATAGCATGTAGCATATTAAAATCTATAAGTGTTATAAGTGTTGCAAGACTGACTCCTATGCTTTCGTCTGTTCTATTTTTGTTACAAGGGTTTGTTTATTTTCTGGACTGTTGCATTTACAATTAATGACGCAAAAGAAATAATAAGATATATTTGGGAATGTGTGGGTATCTATGACATCTTTACTTTACTTTTTGTTTTGTTTTTTCACTGTATGACTTTGGGGAAGCAAATGAATACTTTTTTATGTATGGCTTCATGAATACAATGGGTTTTATTTTTTTGCTTTATTGTTATTGTATTGTTTTGTTAACTTAAATTGTATGACGCTAACAAATTGTATTCAGGAACAGCCAATAATAATTTTGTTACCTAGAAGTTGTTTTCCTGCCACTTACCGATCCTTTGGCATCTGCAAATAGCTGGTTGTGTTTGTCACTTTGTCCTCTGGCATCTGCAGTATAAAAAATGAGATTATAAAACGCTGTGCTTTTGTCAGATCTTTTCAAAGGCCTCTTATGTATTGTGGTGGGGGGGAGGGGGTGACTTTCCCTCGCATTTCATAATTTTTCTTAGACTTTAAAAAGAATAACAAAAGTACCTTTTTGCAAGTTTTCTTCTTTTTTTTTTCTCATTAGTGATATAGGATTCTTGCTAGACTTAAAGCAAACATGAAAATAACCTTGAAAATCAATTATTTCCTCCAGAAAAGATGTTTTTTCATCTGCTTCATTCTCGTGTTTTGTTATTACCATTACTTTTTTTTTCATCAATAGTGCAAAATTATTGTTATATTCTCTCCGAAATCATGAATATATCCTTAGAAACTACAAATATTTAAATAAATTTAAAAGTGATGGCGCCGTAACATCACGATCATGAGAAAATAAGTAAGGAAAAAGAAAAATGATGGAGTAATGAAAGAAAGAGATAGAAGACAATACATGTAAACAAGCTATTTGAAAAGGCCATTAAGGATTCGGATAGAAACACTTATGATAATCAGAAATGTTATATTTAATATCAATTCCAACTTAATATCACTCAACATGTACAGACATCACCAGAACACATTCCTTATCCAAGCCACTACGCATTCATGGACAGAAACAGAAGACAATCATACCGTGCATTGGTATCTTGGTGACGGTGAGTCCAACTGTGATGGAAGAAGACATTTAAGACAGGCATGGAGGCTGACTGGAGTCTCCAGATGTGCCGCCAGCATCACCACTATTAAGAGTTACAGGCTGCATTGAGAACTCTGAGTACCCAGGGGAAGAATGTCAGATTAGAAATAAGTATGTTGGCCTCATGGCGTCTTGCAGTTTCTCGTAGCTTTTTATGTTAATAGATTTGGTGCAGAAAATAATAGGTATATAGCTACAGAATCGATCTGAATACCCTAAAAAGAGATACTTCTCTATTATTGTTATCAGAGATTAACTATCATATTTATAAATATTTAATGGCAGGAAAGGAGAGGATGAAAAGGGGTGTAAAGGAAGACAGGAAAAGTGGTGGAAACTGGAGGGAAGAGAGAGGTAGAGGAGGTTTTTTAATGGAATAAAGGTTGGAAGAAGTTGATGGAAGGATTAGATAATTAAAGGGTTTAAATTGCTAGGTTAGATAAATAGCGCTTTTTGGTTTTGAAGAATCAGTAGAGTACGTAACTGCCGCATCTAAACCAAGCACGTCCTTGCACCGTTAATAATGGCCTCGTGAGAAGCCGTGAAAAAACCCTGTGATGAAGGACAACCACCTTATTGCATCGCTCATGAAAGGAAAACGATGGCATTTCCTTGAATTTTTGTTGTTGTTATTATTATTATTATTATTATTATTATTATTATTATTATTATTATTATCATTATTATCATTATTGTTATTATGATGATTGTTATTATTATTATCATTATCATTATTATCATTATTATTATTAATAATAGTAGTAGTAGTAGTAGTAGTAGTAGTAGTAGTAGTAGTAGTAGAATCATCATCATCATCATTTTCTCTATTTTTTTCCTATTTCCTTATGGCATGTTAAGCCTCTGGAATAAACCTTCAGCACAGCCTGCATTGAAAGTTGCGTGAATAGCACAGTCCGTATAGAATACATCAGCAAAGGAGTTTTTGAGACGATCGAATCACCTCCACGTCAGATTGAATAACTCAATAGCTGCTTCTGAACCTAGTGAACCATTGAATGGAACACTGCTGACGCGTCCTTCTTAATTGTTTGTGCATTGGACGAGCTTGTCAGTTTAAATGACTTGAACCAGTGATTCCTAAACTTGGAGGACGCACCTTAAGTGGGCGTGAGAAGATTAAAGGGAATAAGAGGGGAGGGGGCGTAAGTTATCAGCCCCTCCCAAAATTTACTTTCATCTAAAAGTATGTACATAACGAATTTCTTTCTGGACAAAATCTAACACTAGTGTCAATTAGTGCCACTCATGCACCTCGCTGAGATACGTAATCATTCAAGCAATCAGTTCCTCGTTTCAGTATTATAAGAATTATAAATATCATGCACGTGTCATGCCATATGCTTCATAATGACTTAATGAAAATGTAGATAAGTTGCAAATTAGTTTGGTTTGTTAAAAGCATTAAACTCATGTCTTTACATCTCAGTATATATATATATATATATATATATATATATATATATATATATATATATATATATATATATATATATATATATATATATATATATATATAATATGCACATCATAGCCAATTATTGTATGATCACTTCAAGTTCAGCTTTATGCGTGTTTGGAAATATTACATTATGTTTTCAGACTAGAGGAGAGACTTGATTTTTGTAACAATAGGTTAATTCTCTTTACTTGCTTCCGGTTATTAAATGTCTATCAAAATGTCTCGTGTCTGCATTATATCTGTTTCATTTGTTTCATTATAAACAAAGATCTTTTTTAAATCCCTAAACAATGCCAATATAATAGAAAAAAAAAAAAATATATATATATATATATATATATATATATATATATATATATATATATATATATATATATATATATATATATATATATATATATATATATATATATATATATATATATATATATATATATATATATATATATATATATATATATATATATATATATATATATATATATATATATATATATATATATATATATATATATATATATATATATATATATATATATAAGATAGATAGATAGATATAAGATAGATAGATAGATAGATAGAAAAAATGGAGTGGTTTAAGACCCATCAATTTAGACAATTAGCAATGTTTAGAGAACAATAGTTACAGTTGGTGTGTCTTTACAGCAATTAAGGGAGGCAGGAGGGAGGAGGGGAGGAGGTAAAGTGGAAAGGAGTGAGGCACTTCGCTATCAGTTCTCGTGAGGTGGTCTCGGTGCGCAGAAGGGTAAGTTTTGCCTTGTCTAGGGAGGTTTATTAGGTTATAAGTTGTCATAGGTTGATGTGATTGTAGCTGTGGTCCTGACGGTATATATTCATAGTGTTTCCTTGCTCGTAAAGAATAGAGCTAGCTCCAGGGTTGGAGCTTGAAAATTAGTTTGCAGACCGTTCACTAGGATTCAGGAAGCTTAAAATGGAATGGCTTGCAGAGAAGGGGAATGGCAGCTTCCTGGATTTCGATTTCGACGGGATTCTGGATCAAGACAGGCTCTTCAGCAGAGACGGCGTCCACCTCAACCAGGATGGAAACCAGAAGATGGGACGGCGACTGGCTGAGTGGATGAGGGCAAGGTAGGTGTGCTGCGTGGAGACGGCTTGATGAGGAGGACCAATGGATGACGGCAGACAAAGAATAGAACAAACTAACCAAGCAAGTGAATGTGTGAAGTTTGGCTGTATGAATGTGAGGATATATGCAGGGAACTTGAGTGGAAGTTCGACGTAGTTGGGCTTATCGAGACTCACCTGAGATGACGTGTGAATGGAGGGATGTATGTCATGATAGGGAAGGGCCGTAGGACATAGGAGACACTAGGAGGATGCGTAGTCTTACTCTACAAGAAAGGAAGTGGACTGAAAGAGGAAATAGATGTGGGGAGGTGTGAGTAGTGAAGATGTGATGGCAGTGAGAGTAGAATGTAAGAATAAAGTTGGCAGAACAGAGAAGATGGTGGTGGTGGTGATAGTTTATATGACTGTTATGGGAGACCTGAATACACATGTAGGTTTATTGGGTGAACGAATGAACAGGAACGGTGAAATGCTTTAAGAGTTTGTGGATGAAATGGAGTTTGAAAATTTGAATGTTACCTTTGCTGAGGGGCGAGTGACTTGGAATGGAAGGGAGCATGAATCGGCGATTGACTACATGCTGGTGAATGGAAGAATGCGTGAGATTGTCTCACATGTGGATAGATGAGGATGGTATGGTGGATATTGTGTCTGACCACAATATTCTGATCATGGAATGCCACATGCAGGGTGAGAATGAAGTGAAAGTGGCAGGTAAGGAAAGGTGGAGACTGAGAGATGTAGGGTGGGAGAACTTTCAGGTAGATCTGAGTGAGAGGGTGGGATGATGATGATGTAAGGGTACATGATGTGGAGCACCTGAATGAGAGACTGGTTGAGAATGTGCGGAGTGCTGCCGAGAATCAGATAGGGTATGTGAGAGTAGGTAGGAGAAAGAGAATGCAAACCATGGTGGAACAGTGAAATCAGAGAGGCCAACAGGAAGGAGCGAAAGAGAATGAGTAGACAGTGTAGATGGTTGAGAAAGAGACATGAAAGCGATGAGGCAGAGAAGGAGTACCTGAATGCATTGGAAGAATATGTGAAACAGACTCTCAAGGCGAATGGTAATGAAAGATAAAGTGAAGTGTGAAAGAAGTGTGATTGAATCTTTAAGAGAAAGGCATGGAAGGTGGCCGTGAATGGTACAAGTTCATGAGAGGTGAGACTGTCAGAATGTTGGTGTGGAGAGTCTGAAGTGAATGGGGAAGTTATAAGAGAAGAATGAGATCAGGGAGGCAATTAGACAGTTTGGGAAGAGGTGGGTGGTGTAGGTGAAGTGTTTGGTGTGAGAAGGATGTGTGACTGGAGAAGAAGAATGCAGATTAATTGAATGAGAGAATCGGCAAGGAGGAGGTAGAGAGATGTGTGAAAAGGCAGAAGAATGGGAGAGATGTGTGAAAAGGCAGAAGAATGGGAAGGCAGCAGGTTTAGAGATGAGATGTATAAAAATGGTGGGAGGTTGTTATTGACGAGATGACTGAGGTGTTTAACCAGGTGTGGGAGGAAGAGAGGGTGCCAAGAATGTGCAATGAATGCAGGGTGTGACTGTTGCATAAGGGAGGACACAAGAGTAAGAATGAACTGAAGAACTATAGGCCGATTGCATTATTAAACACAGTAGGTAAAGTATTTAGTGGAGTGCTGAATGAGAGATTGTGTAAATGGATTGAGCGAGCTGGAGTGTTAGGTGAGGAACAGAATGGTTTCTGTGTGGACAGGAGGGCTGAGGATAACTTGTTTGTGGTAAATGAAATGATTGAGAAAAAAAGAAAGGAGGGAGGCAAATTGTATTTAGGCTTTTTGGATATAGAAAAAGCTTATGATAGGGTGGATAGAGAAATGCTTAGTCAGTCTTAGGAAAGATTGGGTTGAGTGAAAAAATAATCAACATGGTGCATAGCATGTATGTTGACACCAAAGCTAAATACAGACTAGGAGATACAGACTGGATGAAGTGAGAGAGGAGTTAGGCAAAGATGTATTGTCACCAACCCTTTTCAGTTTGTATACAGAGGAGTTAGCAGCCAGATTGAGAAGAATGAATGCAGGAGTAAGAGTGGGAAATAAGATAGGGGTGTTCCTTTATGCAGATGATGTGGTGGTCATGAGTGAGTCAGCTGGGACTGTGTAGAGAGATGAGTGAAAGGATGGAGGCTGTGAAGGAGTGTCTGGAAAGAATGTGGCGAGCGAGGTGTAGAGATTATTAACGAAGAGAAATTTTACTTTTTTCTTTTTTCTGTTTTGTCTTTTTTGTCCTGTACAGGAGCAGCCGATCCAAAGGCCTGACTCTGGAGCGATCCCGAACCACCTGTAGCATAAAGATCAAGATCAATAGGTCATTCGGAGGAGTAGACTTTTTCTCAAGAAATACCCTTGGTAAGGGTTCGTGACAGTTCTTCATATTAGTGTTGGATTTATTTCCAGCGTCCTCAAGTGGTGTCCCATTTTCCCCGTTGTGCGATAAATCGGCCATGAGTATCAGTGTGGTTGTGTTGGCGCATGTGGTGGTAGGTAACAACCGTAACTAGCCTGTAATATTCCGAATGGGTACAGGTGAGTTGTCTACTTCAGCGTGCTTTGTCTATAGTTTTACAGATAACACTTAGAAAGTACTATCTACTGAGTATTGACGGAGTACAAGTTTCAAGATGGTTCAATATATCTGCAATAATGACCACGCTTTTGCTACCCAGCAGACATGTTGGACGACTATCCTCATGCATCCCTCGCTTCACTTGATGGAAGTTTCTTACTAATAAAAGGTTTGCGCTTTAAAGTTGTTATAAAGGCATAGGCAAAAGTGCCTTAAGTCTAGTGGTAAACGTGATATAACGAAGAAAGTTTTCTGGTAGTGAAAGATAGAATAAGTAAAGGTTTATTTGTGAAGAAAAGTGAGTGGTAGGCAAGTGAAAAAGATTGGGCACTATATCAGGTGTTCATGTTAAGGTTTTAAAGCGTTGTAGGACTACAGCTGCTCGCACCACAGTTGTGTAGGTTTATCCATGATAGCACAATGTACCACTGGTTCAGGGGAAGATGTTTTAAAGGTTTTCTTTAAAATGTTTTATTACAGGTTCTGACAAGCTCGAGCGAGAATAACCAGCGTATATTGCCAACAATCCTCATCCTGCTGCAGGAAACTGGAGCTTGGATGCCATCTGCCACGCTTCCCCTCTAGAAGAGGAGGGGAGACTATTGCCACACTCCTTGACTTGTCCCGCCAATCTAAAGGAGAAGTCAAAACCACCCCTCCACTGTCGTGCTAATAGAAGCTGCTTTCCAGTGCTGGAGGGAGGAGACATCAGCCTCACACTTCGCTACCAATACAGGTTGCCATCCACTGAGAAGTATCTGCTTCGTCACGTTCTATGGGTTTTTCCTCTTGACCCGCAAACGTATTATATGTATCGTATCCTTCCGTGATCCATGAACGTACGTACCTGCCTATGGTGCTAGTACTGTATAATAAATACCCATGAATTTACCATACCCTTCCGTGATTCATGAACGTACCTGCCTATGATGCTAGTACTGTACAATACCCATGAATGTACTATACCCATCTGTGAATGTACCTTCCTATGTATATGAATAAAGGAAATTTATAATTATCGTTTTTGACATTCCGTTTTTAAGGAACGCTTTTTCTAAACAGATAGGCGACTGTGAAGCCGCAGTATTACCTATAAATAAATGTGGTTCTGAAGAATAAATCCACAAAGGAAAGGGAATAAATCACAATATTACGTACGAATTTATTTGAATAATTGCAATATATACAAAAAAATATATACAAATTTATTTGAAAATTGCAATATACAGTTGCAATAAAAATATATACATGTCGAAAGTTGCCATAAAATATACATGTCGATCCAAAAACTGTATAAATAGCTACTACCAACATCATTTGTATTTATAAAAAAATGACCCCAAAGGATACACAAAACTGTGTATAATAATACTCGGGAAGCCCCCAAAAAATGCCAAAAACCCCAAAAATGTCCAAAACGGGCCAAAAAAAACGCCCAAAAAACTGTATTAAGTCAAAAATACTCCGAAGAGTCTCCGGAGAAATAAATCAAAGTAGCTGTCAAATATACTCCAAAGAGTCTCCGGAGAAATAACAAATCAAAGTAGCTGTCAAAAATACTTGGAAGAGTCTCAAGAGAAGCAAATACATGTAGTTCGACAAATTTTACTTTGGCTTTGAAGGTCTTCTCTTCCAAGTATCTGACTTTAGCTGAAAATTTCAACTTAGAGAAAATTTTCAACTTCACATTAGTATTCAAGGATTTCTTGATTTATACGTTTCATCGCGTAATATGAAAATCATATAAAATGAATATGATTACTCATACAGATAATATGATTTTGAAATAACACAAGGTAAAAAACAAAGCAAATGTTTTTTCAAATTACGCTAATTATTTACATGATGTCAAGATGCTTTGCTGGTATGGCAAATCTCGGTTTGGGTGACCATATCTTGGAAATCTCATGATTCCTGAGATTTGCCATCCCAGCAAAGAATCTTGATGTCATGTTGTTGTAAATAATTAGCGTAACTTGGAAAAAAATGGCTAGGGTTTTACCTCGTGTTATTTCAAAATCATATAAAATGAACACACATAAATCAAGAAATACCTGTAACTAAAAGAAAAGTTGCAAAAAATTGAAAAAGCTGTCTGTACTACATTCAATCAAAACAGTCTCTGCTTAAATATGTTTAAAAAATGTGT
Source organism: Portunus trituberculatus (assembly GCF_017591435.1). Classification (NCBI taxonomy): domain Eukaryota; kingdom Metazoa; phylum Arthropoda; class Malacostraca; order Decapoda; family Portunidae; genus Portunus; species Portunus trituberculatus. Next base: position 4,631,237 of record NC_059273.1, read on the forward strand.
GTGTGTGTGTGTGTGTGTGTGTGTGTGTGTGTGTGTGTGTGTGTGTGTGTGTGTGTATATATATATATATATATATATATATATATATATATATATATATATATATATATATATATATATATATATATATATATATATATATATATATATATAACAACATTTCTTCTCTAAATAAGACATTTATGGAAAGAAATAACTACCACACCTGACTACAACAACTGCACAGAGACCTTGCAGTTATGACTGTGAACTTTCATCTGTAGAAAATGCAAAGCTTCATGTTTGTAAAATCTGGACCAATAATTAAAAAGTGAAAGGACTTTAGACTGAAAGAGAACACAGTGAGATGGAAGTGTGAGTGTGCCTAGAGAGATGGCTCAAGTAGTAGGGGATTAGTATGCAGGCTTTGAACTGACACCATGAGCAAAATAAAGGAGTGCATGAATTAGATGGCTGACAAAAACTGACTGAACTAAATGATGCTGATAAACAAAGGCTGCACTAAGAACTTTAAGTAAATCTTCATAATGCAAGATCTCTTGTAACATATACAAATCAAGTTCAACTAAACTGTTACTAAATAAACATGTACATGAAAATAAATTACTTGATCCACACAAAGGTGAACACAATGTCAAGTCATGAAGTCTATGAATATGATGACATGTATACAATCCTATGGTTGAAACTATGTACACTACCTACACCTTTCACAAAAAATAAAACTTACACTAGTTACGCTGTGAATGTTACAGCATCCTCCATTCTCACCTCTTTGTCTTGCACTTGCCACAGGTGTCTGAAAGCAAGTGTGCTGCTGGATGTCCAAAATCTGCAAGAAAAAGTAAAGTCAACATTGTCTCAGAAGGAAACTGAAGTGCAGAAGTAGATGAGGAAAGTAATAAGATAGAAGAGTGATTCAAGAAAGGAAGTCTTGCATGTAATGATTGTTGCTCATCAAGGTTGGGTTCATATTTATCAAAGAATTTGGGTGTCATAATAGAAATAAGAAAGCAAGAGGTCAATGATATTGAGGCAGAATGAAGTACTGTTTTTTTCTGTACATGTGCAAAAGAGAGAGAGAGAGAGAGAGAGAGAGAGAGAGAGAGAGAGAGAGAGAGAGAGAGAGAGAGAGAGAGAGAGAGAGAGAATATGGGATGGGTTGTCTATCCTTTCCACCAAAGTGTTAAGACAATAATTGGTCCTGTGGAGATATGGCAACACAGTTCACAGAGAATTCCTGTACTCAGCTGATGTCCAGATGTTTTTCTAAAAATAAAATCCCCATAGTGTTGACCTGTGGTTCCTGGGTGCTTCAGCCATTGCTGCATCCAACAGCAGTTGTGCATTTTCCTTGCATTGTTACCATATTGGGCAGTCACAAAATTATATTGCTGCTAGCACCCTAACCTAACTAAATTTCACTATGTGTACCAAACTTAACTAAACAGGTAAATGAGCCAGAAGAAAGGAAAAAATGTTTTACATTGCTGATGGCATTATCAAATTCTGACACATTTATTAGTTTCCATTTGGCCCATTTAGGTTAGGATGCTAGAAACAGTAAAAAGATCCAGGAACATTATACCACCCCTCCTGATGTTGAAACACTCCAAGCAGCAAGAAAATACATACACAACTGGCAACTCAGACTTGCCGGACACGGCCCAGCCATTCAGGAACCACAATTTGACACTAGTGCTGCCAAATTACCTATAAAAAAAAAAAAAAAAAAAAAAATTACAAGTGTGCCATTATAATTATGAAGCCAGCCATCACAATACTGTATTCACAATTTATACCATCACTTTCCTTTTCAACCAGATTATAACAAGCTCCACATTGCTTTGCTTTGCAACTCTCTCCCCCCAACATATTGTCTCTGCCTTTAAAGCATCCCTTTCTGCTCATCTCAGTGACAGACTTTTGAATTCTAGATTATATATATATATATATATATATATATATATATATATATATATATATATATATATATATATAAACCTATACTACAAGCTACAAGTTGGTTGACTACAAGACAGAAGAGAAGATTATGAATGACATCATATAAAAGAACATCAAACCTACCACTGAAGAGACAAGAATCATGTGATCTATCAGCACACCTGCAACAGTGAGGAATGTGTGCCTTACTCATGCATTGGGATGACATGAATTATACTTACAAGGCAGCTAATGTGTCAACTTAGTAATGAAGCAATAAAAGAATATATATATATATATATATATATATATATATATATATATATATATATATATATATATATATATATATATATATATATATATATATATATATATATATATATATATATATATATATATATATATATATATATATATATATATATATATATATATATATATATATATATATATATATATATATATATATATATATATATATATATATATATATATATATATATATATATATATATATATATATATATATATATATATATATATATATATATATATATATATATATATATATATATATATATATATATATATATATATATATATATATATATATATATATATATATATATATATGACATGTCTGAGAGGCTGGTGCATCAGCAGAGTGTGGCTTCCACTTGGAACATTGTGTTGTTTTAAATTAGATCTAGGAAGCCCACCAGGTGAGAGAACAATTACTTTGTTGGTGCCTTGGGATACCTGTTGTTAGAGTATGATGAATAATTATATTTTGTACTTAACCAAATGCTGTATATGGTGTACTATTCACTCATTACTTAAGTCCATTGCAAATCATTTGTACCTTGGTCTGGCACACCAGCAGCTCCGGGCTACCCTCCTAGTTCTATCTACTTTTTCCTATTTTTGTGTTACACTGTCATCAGCAAGGGAGCCAACCAAGTCAGTTGTCCAGCTGCTTCAGGTCATGCTACTGACCCACCTTCCTGCACATTATACACAAAAGCTACTGAATTTCAGATTCAGCATTTGCTATACTTATTAGTCTTTTTTTTTTTAACCATTGCAATATTTTTGGTGCTTTAAAAGATTCTAGGCGTTCTGGAGACTATTTTGACTGACAGCTATATTCACAACCACGGACAATAACAGGTTTAGTAGAGCCCTTTCTAGTCTCTAGTCTGGCATATCCTCTTCCCTCCAGACTCCAGCACACAATGCCCTGAGGCATCAACCTCTCACCATCGCAAGGAATAAAGAGGATGCAGTGCGTACCTTTGACCAGGCTTTGGCTGCTCCATTGTCGATGAATTGAAGAGGTGCGCACGTTCAGTCTGTCAAGATGTGATGAAGGAGACAAACATATTAATCTCGCAAGAGGGACGGTTTTCAAGATAGCAACGCAGAGAAGTGACCATTTTTTTTTTTCCCTTCGCATATTAATATTAATACAGCACGCAAGTCACAATTATGTATTAATACGGTATGCTTATTCTTGTCAAAATACGTCCAAAGAAATTTTTGAAGCCCAATTTTTATAATATTTGGAAGCCCAAGGAACTCCAGAGATTTTTTAAAGTTCACTTTGCTTTGATCGACTGCATTACTATTATTATTATTATTATTATTATTATTATTATTAGCAGCAGCAGCAGTAGTAGTAGTAGTAGTAGTAGTAGTAGTAGTAGTAGCAGTAAACTGTAGTTTATTTTACCAATGTTTTTTTTTTTTAATTATTTGTACCACAATCAATATGTGTCATCAAATAACTAAGAAACACGATATTCTTTCCTTCTTTCTTTTATTCATTTATTTTATTAGGTGTGTGCACTGTACGTACTTTTCCCTTACTGACAAATCACTTATGTGGTGCAGATCAGCCATTCCTGGCAAGCGTTGTATCACCAAAAACTTCCTGGTGATCTGCAAAACTGGAACTCCCTGATAAATGCCTCTATGCATCCAACAATTTTCGTGCAAAACAGATACCAACACTCTTGTGCTCAATCAACGAATCAAAACCTTTCCAACTGTCAACTATTGCAAGATATCTAACTACGCACAGCTATTGCACACAATGTCAGAGATTTGATAAGAACATTTCATTATTGAGAAATAATTACTATTTAACTACAATCTGACTTTAGATTTATTACACACGTGTAATGAGTAAAGGAAGGATGCAGGGATCACTGTGACTCAGCTCCAGTATGTAGTGGGCAGTACCAAAACTTATGTCATAGCTTGTCTGTCCTCCAGCGAGGTATCTACAACAGGCTCATATCAAGTACCACATTCAAATCCAGCTTTCTGAGGATGTTAGAGGCTATGGAACATGATGCAGTTTTATTACCTTATTTATCAACTATGGACATATTTTGTTCATTACCCCACATAAGGTCTTATTTCAGTTACTAAGTATAATCTAAAACAGCAGTTAGATCCCAATTGTACATCCTTTTCTTCAGTGATGTCAGAAGGAGAAACAAAGGTCAACAGGTATTCAACATATTTAAAAATACATTTATTTTATAACAAATTAATTATACATTCATTCGAATAGATTATAATTCAAATGATATGAGCATTAGAGACGCAAGACATGATGTAAACACTAGTAATAAGAGGACGTGCCACTACCCTCCTTGTTAAGATACGGGGATCTAGAGTAGGATATGTGCTGACTCTTCTCAAGACCACAGCACAAGGGATTTTGTTAGATCCACCACCATGCAGACACCAATTCCTGCATTACCAAGGTAAGGTGCTCACCAGGGACTTCTTCCTCTAGTCTAGCAGCCTGGCTTTGTTTGCTTTATGATAAGTCTTCTCTTGACACTTTAGTAGTTTCCCAATGGTTTTCATCTTGCTATACATTATTTAGAATCAAAGATCTTCCTGCAGACAGTTATGAATTGGGGAAGAATCCAGATATATATGACTGATTCCAAGAGCAACATTCAATGACTGATATTACAATATCTTCAGAGCAATGCACTGCAAGTTCAGAAATTAACAAACAGTAAGTTAACCTTATCTTGTCCCATTTTTGTAAGGATAACAAAAAAATACTACTACATTTTCCTTCATTCTGAAAACAAAACATAACAAATCAGAATGAGGTGGAATTGACATCAACATTCAAGGACTTGAGGTGGCAGGACTGGCAGCCCTTTGTGTAGGAAACTTTACTACAGGCTCTCACTCCTTACTTCATTAATTCCATCTCTTTCTCATTCTTTTATAAAGTTATCTTTTGTGCTGACAGGTCAACTGTCTTCAGATGACATGCTGGGGGAGGAAGATTTTGTTTTAGCCAACAGACTCTTTACATCAAGAAAAGCAAGTGACTGTTTCCCAAAGCGATCCCTTGTCTTAGTGTGCCGTCCTGTCCAGTCAGCATGGCTGTGTGATGGCACCTCTTGGGGACTTCTGACCTGTGTGCACCTCCACAGAGTCAACCCCACACACACACATACCCAATTGTCTAAAATAATTTATCATGATGGATATTTACATTGGATGGTCTGATTATTAGCCCCACCCATTGAAGAGCAAATCTTTTACTAAAACTTCCTGTGTTAATGCAATCTTTCACTTGAAGCATACAGATCTGACAGAACATCATGACAGGTTTGTCTGGGCACTATGTTCACTGTATACTACAGTGAAATGGATACACACAAGTGGAAGCAAAAAATAAGACACAAAACTATGCTTCAGTGGATGGCTCCAATAAGTAATGCCACCCTCTGTGCCTATACATCACTTCAGTTTTCAAAGGGCAGTATGTACACATGAGATGGACTTGATCAAGAAGGACGTTCCTGCTGCTAGTCTGTGAGGACTTAGCAGCTTCACCAGGCAAGACACGGCCTGCTGCAAGTTTGTGGAAAATAAAGCAGGGAGAGAAATCAGCAGATATACAAATGTGAGGAAAGATTTTGTAACATGTGCATCTTCATTTTCAACCTAAGTCCAGACATTCTTATACAATCAACACAATAGTAAATACAAGTAGAGCTAAGTCTGCTGTCATAATTGTCTTGTATTTTGACACAACTTTGGTATACATCATTTCTCATATATATATATATATATATATATATATATATATATATATATATATATATATATATATATATATATATATATATATATATATATATATATATATATATATATATATATATATATATATATATATATATATATATATATATATATATATATATATATATATATATATATATATATATATATATATATATATATATATATATATATATATATATATATATATATATATATATATATATATATATATATATATATATATATATATATATATATATATATATATATATATATATATATATATATATATATATATATATATATATATATATATATATATATATATATATATATATATATATATATATATATATATATATATATATATATATATATATATATATATATATATATATATATATATATATATATATATATATATATATATATATATATATATATATATATATATATATATATATATATATATATATATATATATATATATATATATATATATATATATATATATATATATATATATATATATATATATATATATATATATATATATATATATATATATATATATATATATATATATATATATATATATATATATATATATATATATATATATATATATATATATATATATATATATATATATATATATATATATATATATATATATATATATATATATATATATATATATATATATATATATATATATATATATATATATATATATATATATATATATATATATATATATATATATATATATATATATATATATATATATATATATATATATATATATATATATATATATATATATATATATATATTATTATGTCATTATCACTAGATATTAAGATATTGACATGAAATGCATGTTGGAAGATAAGTTTCCACTTCCTAGTAATTTGCATCTTTGACACCCAGGGTTATGTAATGAGTGCTATTGGTAAATATTGCTAATAGTCCTATCAAAGCATGTGCAAATAAAAAAAAGCAAACTTTAAATGCAATTATAAATCATAGGCAAAAATGACAAGTTATTTCTGTGCATTATCCACTAAAGATCAAAAGATGATGTTGGAGATTTTTAAATATCATGTTGACAACAAAATGTTTTGCACAGGCAATGAAGTTTTGGTGGGATTGAGACAATGAAATCTTTATAATATGCATGTATGTATGTATGTATGTGTGTGTGTGTGTGTGTGTATATATATATATATATATATATATATATATATATATATATATATATATATATATATATATATATATATATATATATATATATATATATATATATATATATATATATATATATATATATATATATATATATATATATACTGATGAATATTATTACAATAAACTAATAAAAAAAGACTATTGCATTCAAACTTAAATTGTGTTACTAGCACATAATGTATTTACAGAGCATGAGGGAAGCACATAATCACATGGGTGGTGAACTCCTCAGCTCCCTGTGTTGAGTCACTGTAGGTCCCTCTAGCCAGTGCCAGTACCATGCATGGCTGTCACTCACTGCTGCTGCTACTGCTGCTGCTAGTACAGCATAAAATGTCGCAAGACAAATAGCCAAGAGAACCTTACTCAAAATATTGCACAGTAATTTACTTGTGAACCAGCCACTTACAATCCTTAATTCAATCATAAATTGTGTTTCTTCAAGTTGCCAAACACTTCTGAGCACCCACCAACTCATATCAGTTGACCTTAATTCACAAACACTTCTGATGTTGCTCGACTACACTATACATCATGATCTGCAGACTGCAACAATTAGGTATCACAAAAAGCTTTAGCTGATAAGCAGGATATTACTGACAACATACAGTAGATAGTGTTAATATTGATCTTAAAGAGTAACACTGCAGAGTGTTCACTGGTAGCCTGGTGGGAAGCTGTGTTGTCAGACAGACAGAATGCATGAATGTGTCACCAGTGATCACAACACCGAGGACACCAGATGACACACAGATGGTAACATGCATTGTGGTGATTCCAAGGTGGTGGGTCTTCCGTGCTGTCCACTAGAAGACTCAGTGGCGGCCATTGTCCGAGATCAACCAATGGCACGAGATCCTCGTTGGGATGAGGGCGGTCAGTCTCCTGAAGCTTGACTGAGGCTTGACTTGTGATAAGACCAGATTGTTCCATTCTGTGCAGAGCCGTGGAGACTCCCACTGGTGAAGAGGGCCTGGGCTGTTCCAACATCCATGCGAGATACTGTCACGGGTCTACTGTGCTGGGCTGCAACACAACAAGCCCCATTAGACACTGTGAAAGGAACACAACGCAATAAAATGACATCCTACATGACTGAAGACAGACAGTAAATAAAAGTTATACATACAAGAATATAAACAATGTACTATATGCAAAAAGATAAACCAGCTAAAGAATACAATACAATAACATAAATAATAAATAACTAATAATAATAAAACAATAGTAGCATTGCCACAAATCCTAGGTTATACAAGAGAGAGAGAGAGAGAGAGAGAGAGAGAGAGAGAGAGAGAGAGAGAGAGAGAGAGAGAGAGAGAGAGAGAGAGAGAGAGAGAGAGAGAGAGAGAGAGAGAGAGAGAGAGAGAGAGAGAGAGAGAGGTGGTATTGCAAGTTCATTTATTCAAGAAAGGGAACAAGTGATGCAATATTCATCTGTATCAAAGGGGAAGTGTTGGTTTAGGTCAAGTCTATCGTGTGTGTGTGTGTGTGTGTGTGTGTGTGTGTGTGTGTGTGTGTGTGTGTGTGTGTGTGTGTGTGTGTGTGTGTGTGTGTGTGTGTGTGTGCATTCACGGTCACCTGCTGGTCACCCAGCCAGCTTTCCTCATTACGGAGCGAGCTCAAGAGCTCATAGACCGATCTTCGGGTAAGACTAAGACCACACCACACTCCACACACTGGGAAAGCGAGTTACATCCCGTACCTACTTGCTACTAGATGTGTGTGTGTGTGTGTGTGTGTGTGTGTGTGTGTGTGTGTGTGTGTGTGTGTGTGTGTGATCCAATAATAACTCAATTGTGTTTTAGAGGTCACTTGATGCCTAAATGTACGACAAACTTTATATGTATCTCATGACCTTCGAGATACGTGTGTGTGTGTAATTCACCACCACGGTCGCCTGCTGGTCTCCCAGCCAGTTTTCCCCATTACGGAGCGAGCTCAGAGCTCATAGACCGATCTTCGGGTAGGACTGAGACCACAACACACTCCACACACCGGGAAAGCGAGGCCACAACCCCTCGAGTTACATCCCGTACCTATTTACTGCCAGGTGAACAGGGGCTACACATTAAGAGGCTTGCCCATTTGCCTCGCCGCGCCGGGACTCGAAGCCGGCCCTCTCGATTGTGAGTCGAGCGTGCTAACCACTACACTACGCGGTGTGTGTGTGTGTGTGTGTGTGTGTGTGTGTGTGTGTGTGTGTGTGTGTGTGTGTGTGGCGACACCTCTCCACACCTGACGAATTAGTGACCCTTGTGTCCTGTTTTGAGGTATGTCCAGCCACTGCATTCCTCACGTATCACTTGTTACACCGACGACTGCTTCTCTTTCGCCGTCAGTTCCCAGCACCCATCCACCCAGCCAGCCAGCCAGCCAGCAGTCAGCAGCTAGCCGGCAGCCAGCACACAGCGCGAGAAGTATATGGTCTGCATTTCGCATTTTGTGCCTCGCCGGCAATCTGTCACCCGTGCTTGGGGGAGGAGAGGGGAGGGGTGCGCGCTGCACCACGCCCGCACCGGTACACTCCGCGAGTGGGCGCGCGGCCAACACAACGGAACCCACCGACAGGAACAAAGAAAGCAGTGAGGCGGGAAATCCCAGAAGGATAATGGAATAAATAGTGGAGGGAAAGCAGACAACAGGCAGTCAGGGACTCGGGGAAAGGGAGAGGGGAGGAGGTACAGCCAGGTGTACCGCCCGCCCGTTCCTCCCTCGACCACGCCCACATCTCTCACCTTCACTCTCACTCTCACGCGACGTGCGCAGCCCAGCCCTCGCCCGAGCCCCACGCACGTGGTGACAGCCAGGGCGCGGTGCCTGTCCCACACCTGCACCCGCAGTCAAGTCCTAATGACGTGTGGCTCCGTGGCTCAGTGGCCCTGTTCACCATGTCCACCCTGATCCCTCCCCGCCGCTGTTAACATGACCCACAGCCGCCTGCCACTTGTTGGCAGACTCCCAGGCCTCGCTACGACCCTTGCTGCCAGGCTACACAGGCACCAATCACTCCAATACTACTACTATTGCTGCTGCTGCTGCTGCTGCTGCTACTGCTGGTGCTGGTGCTGCTGCTGGTGCTGGTGCTGCTGGTGCTGCTGCTACTGCTACTACTACTACCACTACTTTTACTACTACTACTACTACTACTACTACTACTACTACTTCCGCCACCGCCACCATCACTACCGCTATGGGCGCGCCAATTTTTGTCACAAACGTTCGGGGCGCAGTTAAGCAGTTCAACACAAAGCACAAGGGGGACAGCCCGCCTCGAGTCTCCAGCAGGACACGCATTGTCTTCAACACAGCGGCGGTGACAAAGGTGGGCGGGCGTGTGTGAGTCACCGGGAGTCAGTGTGCCCAGTCCTTGCCGCAGGCACTCTGTACATTACCAGTTTGCCACTCCTCCCTGCAAGAGGCGGAGTGATATACGAGGTGGTGTATGTATGCTTGTATGTATATATGTAGCAGCCAATCGTGGTTTTACCGTGACATCTATGGCAGTACCTAAACATGCCATCTTCTCGCGTACATCTAGCAGACTGTACGTGAAGAAATTAAGGTTTTCAGGTTTCTAGAGTTAGTTACAAAGTATACTTCATAAAAAAGAAAAGGAATACCCCAAGGAAAAGTCTTGAAGGAGTAAAGTATTCGTCATCTTACAGCCAACAAGCTGAAGGGAAAGTTACAAAGGGTTTTCATGACCAAAACCAAACGAAACCTAACCAAACCTACATTATTAAGAGGAAAAACATTCTTACGAACCAATCTCAAAATCTCCGAGGCCTTTGAGAATAATAGTGACGAGAGAGCAGGGCGTTTAAGGATACGAGGCTTAAGGTGACAAGGAGAAGACGGAGCGGCATCTGTCCTTGTTTGTGGCAGCGACTACCCATTAATTTCGGCCACGTACAAAGCGACATTCTCCTCTACGGCGTTCAGGGAGTTACGAAAGCCTCAGCCAGTCAGTGTGAAGAAATTGACACCATTAAATATATTCCCAGATGTAACTCTCTGATATCTCCTCTTCTTATCTTGACTCCTTTAGGCGGCTCTATTAGGAATCACGGAGGTTTTCAAGGGCGTTTTTATGCTCGTGGAGAGAGAGAGAGAGAGAGAGAGAGAGAGAGAGAGAGAGAGAGAGAGAGAGAGAGAGAGAGAGACAATCTGAAGAATCCTGCATCACCATCACAACAACAGCAACAGCAACAACAACAACAACAACAACAGAACACTCCACACTTGCATAACTTCAAGCAACACGCCACGAACACAACAAAGCCTTCCAAAACACCGGACCAGGACTTTCTATCTCACGACGAATGGCGGGACGAGGTCAACTGTTTCCCTGGTGGCAGTGTGGGTGAGAGAGAGAGAGAGAGAGAGAGAGAGAGAGAGAGAGAGAGAGAGAGAGAGAGAGAGAGAGAGAGAGAGAGAGAGAGAGAGAGAGAGAGAGAGAGAGAGAGAGAGAGAGAGAGAGAGAGAGAGAGAGAGAGAGAGAGAGAGAGAGAGAGAGAGAGAGAGAGAGAGAGAGAGAGAGAGAGAGAGAGAGAGAGAGAGAGAGAGAGAGAGAGAGAGAGAGAGAGAGAGAGAGAGAGAGAGAGAGAGAGAGAGAGAGAGAGAGAGAGAGAGAGAGAGAGAGAGAGAGAGAGCGCTAGTGACGTCAGGTGTGCGGGCGATGAAGCAGGGAAGCAGGGAGGCTCGGAGGCTAGGGGGGGTAAGGACACTAGGGCTGTGGGCGAGTGGCTGGTGTTGCCTCGGCCTTATGACGGCACGCAGGGACACACTCAAGCAGGTCCACCTTGAACTACTGACTGACTAAACCCGAGCCTCGTCCCGCACCGCCACGCACCGCCTCACGTCCCGCCGCCCTCAGGCAACACGCGTGGGGCCAAGTGGAAAAGGGAGGATTGAGAGGAAGATTGAGATTTAGGTGGAGGGATGGGATTGGGAAAGACATGGCGCAGTATAGTCTGGGTGGAGGTGATGTAGATAGAAGGTGCCGGGGACGATAAGGTGGTTCTGACGGTGATAAGAGTAGGTGAAGATACTGGCGAGATGTAGCTGTCCCTAATTAGTAATAAATAGTAATAAACATGTAGACAGGAGATAATAGTGACAAAATATAAGACTGAGAAAGACATAAGGTAGCTGGGACTAGTTGAAGACGCAAAGGGTATGGTACTGGCAACAACACACAGGAGAGATGAGATGCATAGGTAGCTGGGTCTGGAAGGAAAGACAGAGGATATGGTACTAGCGTCAACACACAAGAATGGCTGACTTCACTAAGGTTAGAAGAAGAAGGATGGCTCTCAAGGTATGACACTAGAATGTTTAGTAATATAACACGCAAAGAACATGAAAGCACTGGGAAAAAAAAGGTCCTTGAACATATTATTAAGAAATTTCACTAACTTTCCACTAGAGCTTGTTAAAAAATACTTGATGAAAGACATTGGAACATTTTACAGTATGACCAACTAACAAAAAAGAAGAAACCAAAGAAAACAGACTGCAAAAGGCCATTAACTCCCACTAGAGCCTTGAAGAATCCCTGTAACTTCCACCAGAGCCTGTTAATTGTATAGAAGATAGAAAACGAAATTTATTCTTATAATATGAACCACTGAAGATATAACAGCAATGGAAAGCAGACAGCAGAAGGGTAGCTAACACACATCAACTGGTGGGAACTTTAAACTCAGCATCCACGCATCCATCTCCTTCCTCGCCCTCACTAGTACTCTGAAGCCCTCTGCTCTCTCACCGTGACTACTTTCTCTTCTTAATTATATAGACATCCTGTTAATCTGTCACTACAAGAATAGAGAAAAAGACACCTTTAAAAACACATGTAACTTCACCATGGCAATTTTGAAAGATTGCAGAGATGAATAACCCGGTTCTTAAAGCGTTTATCCTGCTAAAAGTACAGGAATATTGTTAATCTCCTCCTAGAACCGCAAAAAAAAAACATCCTTAAAAACGCATGTAACTTCACCATTACAATTTCAAAAGATTCCAGAGATGAATAGCCTCGTTCTCAAAGCGTTTCTCATGCTAATAATGCAGAAACATTGTTAATCTGCTCCTAGAACCACAAAAGCAACCTTAAAAACCCACATCACTTCAACTGGAGCCTTACGAATGATGTGAAGGTTGTCGAAGAGTGTTTCTCCTGTTGATAATACAGAAACATTGTTAATCTATCCCTAGAATCACAAAGAACACCCTTACAAAACCGCGTCACTTCAACTGGAGCCTTCAGAGGTGCGGCGCAGAAGTGTTTCAATATACTGTTGGTTCTCTTTGTCCTCCCACACAGGGGATCCAATCGCGGCGCCTCCCCGACAAGACGGATGACGCAATTAATCCATTAGCCGAGTAATTAGATATGGAATGTGCAGAACGTCACGTGTGGGAACAGTAAAAATATGCGGGGCGTGGGTGGTGGTGGTGGTTTGATGCAGGACGAGAGAGAGAGAGAGAGAGAGAGAGAGAGAGAGAGAGAGAGAGAGAGAGAGAGAGAGAGAGAGAGAGAGAGAGAGAGAGAGAGAGAGAGAGAGAGAGAGAGAGAGAGAATATCAGGTGGTGATGTAAGTTTTCTTCGTGGATTTATTTATATATTTATTAATTCATTTTGTGTAAGAGGCAATCTGGCAAAGGGTAGAAAAAACGGTAAAAAAACAATAAATAACGCTCTCTTATTCTTCACGCCGCCATTATATTTGTATTTAGGTTAATTATCTGGTTTCGGATGAAAAGAAGCCATCACTGAGACGCCTACACGGGATGGAAGGTGGGCGTGGCGAGGGTGGATGGGCTGGCAAGGGGTGGGTGAGGAGGCGGTGATGGGGAGATGGGGAGGGAGAATGGGGATGACGAGGGGAGTGAGAGGAGGATGGGATGACGAGGGATGGAGAGAGGGAGTACGAGTGGGTGACAAGGCAGCCCACCACTCACACCCTTGTTCTGCCTGTACTTGTCTTACAAACCAGTGTTAGGATCAGTGCCAGTGTGACAACAACAACAATAAAGTAAGAAAAAGAAAAGAAAAGTAAAAGACTATAATACCAGCAATAAAAACACCACCACCACCACCACCACCACCACCAACCAACAACAACAACAACCATAATCTACAATACCACATACAAACACACGTTCTACACTAAACCTCATCAACACTAACACCAAAAGCACACACACACACACACACACACACACACACACACACACACACACACACACACACAGCTGGTTCCAGACACACCCCCGCAGTGATAGAGCAGGCAGTGGAGGAGGCAGCTGTCACGAGCATTCCGTCAGCTGCCCACCACTACCACCACTACCACCACCACCTCTGGCCTTGCTCCCCTTCTCGTCCCTCCCACACACAATACATGAGAAATTCCCGCCTCGTTTTGCGCGCCTCGACTGGCTCAAGAACCACACACACCTGCCCACCACCACCACCACCACCACCATATCCTCCAAGCCTTCCACAGATCTTACTCCTGCTGTCTTATTCCTGTAGACTCATCCATAGCTCGCCCTGGTTTAAAAAGGTGGAAATTCTGTATTTTTTGAAGTTATCATTGTTCTTATTTAGGTGTCAATATCTCACCTAAAGTTTATAAAGTTATGGTGGAAATTAGTGATACTTTTAAGAGATTGTGGAGCAAGTTATGGGTGTTTTATGTTTCTTTTTATTTTATGCAAGAATTCAGCTTAAAGGTAAAAAAAAAAAGTGAAACAATAAAGTAGAAGTGCCAATGCTATTTCTGCTTTATGGACTGTCTTATTAATGCCCACTTTAAAAGATGCCAATGAATGAAACTCTTACTGCTTCACGACGGTTTCACAATGCCACTATTTGTCTCGTGAACGTACCATACATATTTCCTCCTTGCTCTCTCTCTCTCAACCCCAAAAACCCAGCACTCTACACTCACAAACAACTAAGGACTCACAAAACACAAGAACACAGAAGGAAGTGAGAAAAGTTACGATGTTACCACACAATTCCCCACACAATGTACCCCTCCTCCCCACGTCCTCTCCCTCCACAGAAGCCTCCGCCACCCACCTGCTACCACCGCCCATCTCAAGCGTCCCCGGCAAGACTTCCGCTACTGCTGCACACATCTGACCATCAACACGCCACGAGGACTCACACCAACAGACGCCATTATAGTCAAGGCGAAGGTTACGGAGCCACAAATATGTTCCCAGAGAGAGAGAGAGAGAGAGAGAGAGAGAGAGAGAGAGAGAGAGGGGTGTGGAACCTTTGCGTGAGGGCCATGGGAGAGGGAATGGACGCCAGACAGGGCACGGAGAGGAGTGAGGTGTGAGAGTGAAGAGGGGAGACGGAGGGAGAGTGAATAAGTGTTGATAGCTAAGTAGAAGTGTGTGTGTGTGTGTGTGTGTGAAGAGGTGAGAGGGAGACGTGCCGGGTGATGTGTGTGGGGGACGCGTCGAGCATTGAGAGGAGGAGGAGGAGGAGGAGGAGGAGGAGGAGGAGGAGGAGGAGGAGGAGGAGGAGGAGGAGGAGGGCGGAAGAAAAGAGTAGTAGAAAGCGAAAAGGAATTCACTCCTTCTAAGACTTTCCTTCCACCACCACTACTACTACTACTACTACTACTACTACTACTACTACTGCTGCTGCTGCCCCTGATCTTTCTGGGGTGAGTGGAAGTAGTAGTAGTGATGGTGGTGATAGCGATGGTGGTGGAGGTAGTGTTGGTGGTGCCCTGAGAACCTTAGAGAACCAGCACCAGCATCAGAGGAGGCGTGCCCTTAGTGAGAGAAGACCCTGGACGACCCTCGCTGATCAGGTTACCGCGTGGCATGAGGGAGGCGCCACGCGACCTCCCTCCCTCCCTCACTCTCCCTCTCTCGTCCTCTCTCTCCCCCTCCCTCGCCTTTCCTTCCCTCCTTCCCT
>NC_059273.1:4652500-4660000 GCF_017591435.1 Portunus trituberculatus
TTCTCTCATTACTTTGGCATTCTCCTTTCTTCTTTTTGTTCTTCTCCTTCCTCTCCTCCTCCTCTTTCTTTCATCACTTTGCTTCTTTCTTTTTTTACCTTCCTCTCTTCCTCCTCCTCCTCCTCCTCTTCCTCTTATTACTCTGGCATTTTCATTTCTTATTTTTTTCCTTTTTCTTCTCCTTTCATCATTGTCTGTTTTTCTTTTTTCCATTTATTTTCGTTCCTTTCTTCTGGCGTTCTCACTTCTTGTTCTTCCGTTATTTATTTATTATTTTTTTGTTTCTATCTATTTATGTCATCTTTTCTTCATGTCACTTGTTTCCTTCCCTCTTTCTTCTTGTCTTCCTCTCTTATCATTATTTTTAGCAGTATTTCTTATTCTTCCTGATCTCTATTCGTCTATTTTCTTCCTTCCTTCCATCCTTCTCTCTCTCTCTCTCTCTCTCTCTCTCTCTCTCTCTCTCTCTCTCTCTCTCTCTCTCTCTCATCTTCACTTCTTCTCTAGTATCTCCTTCACTTCGTCTCCTTTCACTCCCTCGTCACTAGTACCTCCTCTTCCTCCTTCTCTCCTCCTCTTCACTCACTGCCAATTCCACAGACGCACCCAGACGGTCATTTGTTTATGTTTAGTAATGTCAGAGTCTCATTCACTGCTCGTCCGTTACAACAGCAGCAGCAGCAGCAGCAGCAGCAGCAGCAGGAGGAGGAGGAGGAGGAGGAGGAGGAGGAGGAGGACGAACAACAATAGATGGAGGAGGAAAAGATGAAAAAAAAATAATAAAAACAACGACGACGATGACAATGAGAAATGAAGAAAAAATAAAGCAACAACGACACTAGAAAGAGGAGGAGGAGGAGGAGGAGGAGGAGGAGGAGGAGGAGGAGGAGGAGGAGGAGGAGTGAGGCATAAAGAAAATCACAGTTAAGGTTAACGAGGAAATATGAACAGAGAAAGGGAAGGAGAGAGGGAGAGGATGGGGGAAGGACGGAGGGATGAGTGATAAAAGGAAGGAGATAGGAAGGCCGACCTTGACACAGGGTGAGGGCCTGCCGGGAGGAGGAGGAGGAGGAGGAGGAGGAGGAGAGAGTATTCAGTTAAGGTAGAAGAGGAGGGAGATGGAGATAGGATGCTGTGAGAGAAGAAGAGGAGGAAGAGGAGGAGGAGGAGGAGAGATGCTGGAGACAGGTAAGGATGCCGCAATAGAGAAAGGAGATGATAATGAGAGGAGGAGAAGGAAGAAGAAAGATGAGAGAGAAAGGTAAGAATGTTGAAAGAGGAAATGAGGAAATGATGAGAAGAAAGAATCTGATGGTAACGAGGAGGAGGAGGAGGAGGAGGAGGAGGAGGAGGAGGAGGAGGAGGAGGAGGAGGAGGAGGAGGAGGAGGAGGAGAGAAAAGGTTTGCTAGAAAAATAATGTTGAAAATAACGGAAGGTGAAAAAAATAAATGAGAGAAGGGAGAAGAAAAAAAGGAAAAAAGAATAAACTACTACTACTACTACTACTACTACTACTACTACTACACCACCGCTACCACCCCTCAACAACAAGAAGTAACAGAAACAATATCAACACCACCATACAAAACACACACACACACACACACACACACACACACACACACACACACACACACACACACACACACAGCACACAAGGGAGACAAAACAAGGCTCTCTGCTCCACGGGTTCTATAAGTATTCCAAACATCTTAACTTACTTAGCAAACGACCTGAAAAATGAAAACCTGCAGCGGAATATACTAGGAGAGGGGAGAGAGGCAGAGAGGGATGGGATGGGATGGAGAGAAGGGGGAGGGAGAAGCGTGGCCCTGTTCCCATATCCTTCAACAAGTATTGCGTATAGGGCTCTGTGTTGGGTTGTTGGGATGTGTGTAGAGGTTGTAGAGGGTGGAGGGGTTATTGAAAGGGGTACGAGAGGGGTGACCGTGACCCTTTCAACTTTTCTCTCCCTCCTCTCTTCTCTTCTCTTCTCTTCTACTTCCACTACTACTACTACCACCACCACTACTATTACTACTACTAATTTACAACAACAACTACTACTACTACTACTACTACTACTACTACTAGCATCTGTCCTCTTAAATGTCACCCTTGTATTCTTCCTCCCTCTACCTCATCTCTTCCTCCTCCTCCATCTCCACTAACTTAACCTCCACCACCACCACTATCACTACTTCTACTATTATTATTTACCACTTTTTCCTTCAGCTTCTTTTCTAACTTTCCTTCTCCTCCTCCACCTCCTCTTTCTTCTTCAGTTATTTCAATCCATCATCACCACTGCTATATTCACTACTATCTTTTTCTCCTCTTCCTCCACCACCTCCTCTTCCTCTTCCTCCACCTCTACTACAGCTAATTGCCATTTTCTTACTCAACTATTCACCCCCCCTTCTTCCTCCTTCTCCTCCTCCTCCATTTCCTGCAACGTGATATTCCACACAACATTTGATTTAATCCTTATTCTGTTATAATTACCTTTCTTTAATGGAGGAAGTGGCGATAATGAAGGTTAATCTCTCTCTCTCTCTCTCTCTCTCTCTCTCTCTCTCTCTCTCTCTCTCTCGTCAGTCAGAAAGGTAGAGGAAAAGAAAGAAAAAAAGGAGAGAATTATGGAGGTATGACTATTCCTCCTCTTTCTCTTCTTCTTCTTCTTCTTCTTCTTCCTCCCTCTCCTCCTCTCTTGGCTCTACATACCTTGAGGAAATGACAATCTCACAAAGCGCACGCGCACACATGTACACATGTACACACACACACACACACACACACACACACACACACGATTAAAAGAAGGAGAAGGATTATGATCACTACAACATAGGTTACCACCACCACCACCTTCTCCTCCTCTTCCTCCTCCTCATAAGTTTAGGTTGGAGTGATATTTGCTTTTTCTCTCCTCTCTTCCTCTTCCTCCTCCTCCTCCTCCTGAATAGTTCCATTTTTCTGCTGGCTTAACTTTCCTCCCTCACGCCACCTCCCTTCCACCCTTCCTCCTCCTCCTCCTCCTCCTCCTCCTCCTCCTCCTCCTCCTTCCTCCTCCACCACCACCACCACCACCACCACCACCACCACCAGTGTCCTTCTTAACTCCCCCACAATCACGCCCCACCCTTAGTGTGTGTGTGTGTGTGTGTGTGTGTGTGTGTGTGTGTGTGTGTGTGTGTGTGTGTGTGTGTGTGTGTGTGTGTGTGTGATAAAAAAATAAAAAAAGGAAGGAAGGAAGGAAGGAAGGAATAAAAGAAGTAACAAAAAGAGGTAAGAAAATCAATGAATATACATGTGTGTGTGTGTGTGTGTGAGAGAGAGAGAGAGAGAGAGAGAGAGAGAGAGAGAGAGAGAGAGAGAGAGAGAGAGAGAGAGAGAGAGAGAGAGAGAGAGAGAGAGAGAGAGAGAGAGAGAGAGATGGAAGCAAAGTTTGAAGAAAGGAAACGGAAAAGTTAGGATATATGCAAAAAAGGAAAATAAAAAGACAAAGGAAACAAAAGAAAGAAAAAAGACGGAAGGAAGGAAGGAAGGAAGGATGAAAGGAAGGTAAGAAGGAAGTAATAAATAAAAGACATTTATCAAACGTCATGAAAACAATTCTCTCTCTCTCTCTCTCTCTCTCTCTCATGGACAAAATAAGCATGAGATAGCGTGACAGATGCTTCTCAGAAATATTACGAGACAAGGAGGAGGAGGAGGAGGAGGAGGAGGAGGAGGAGGAGGAGGAGGAGGAGGAGGAGGAGGAGGAGGAGGAGGAGGAGGCCGTAACAGTGATCGAGGTGGAATGTGAATGTGAGAGTAAGAAGTAAAGGTAAACAGGTAAGAGGAGGAGGAGGAGGAAGAGGAGGAGGAGGAGGAGGAGGAACAAAGAAAAGGAAAGGAAAGTGAAGGCTGGGGAGAGGGAGACAGGACAAAGAGAGTGAAAGGAGAGAGAGAGAGAGAGAGAGAGAGAGAGAGAGAGAGAGAGAGAGAGAGAGAGAGAGAGAGAGAGAGAGAGAGAGAGAGAGAGAGAGAGAGAGAGAATAATTATTTAGCCAATGAGGAAGAAGGAAGTATATTGAAGGTTAGGAGAAGAAAGACGTAAAGATAACTGTATGACCAAACTGAGGAGGACGTGGTGGTAGTGGTGGTGGTGGCCAAGGCCTACCGTATTCCTTATAAGAATGAATGTGACTCTGCGCTCTCTCTCTCTCTCTCTCTCTCTCTCTGGTGCAACACAAGCCAGGCGGCAAGGTTAGTATTTCCCTACAGTTCCCATACACGTGTAACACAAGCAGGCCGGCTCTCCTGCACCGCCACACAGGAACACAAAGGATGGGCAAGCAGCGATAGGTCCTGTGGTCCCCGCTAGGCAGTGTCACGCCTGGCCACATGGTGCAAAGCGAGGCACAGGTGGCGGCGTGTCCTGGGCAGGGCGGGGGCGCGGTGCGGGCCGCGGCGTGGCCAGGCGAGGCAAGGCTGCGGCAGCTGTGCTCCAGTGCGACAGCTACAAGAGTGACGTCAGCGTCATGAGTCAGCTAAGTGGCTGCCGCGGCCACTCCCGTCGGTGCGGGTGAAAGCGGGCACTCGCTCCACCGCGGCGACCCACCGGTAAAAACCAACACTTTCTACACCTGGCCGGGGCCGCGCGGCCACCGCGCCAGCAGGTGCGTTCCCTGCTGTCACAGTGCTCCCTGCCCCTGCAGGCCGCGCACTCCCTGCAAAGGGAAGGAATGCGAGGCTTCCTGACAGCCACCTTCCCGAGGCGCGGCGCAGCGGCGGCCCTGGCCACCATTACACAACACCTCAAGGCTGACACCGCCCCGCCCTCCTCACGCTCAGCCCTCGACACTCCTCCTGCCTCATGACTCTCCATACCTCGCCTAACATTATTCCCTGAGTCACACTGTCCCCACACTCCCTGTTTGCCTCCCTCACCCCTCTACCCACCATGCCTCCCATTCGTTCCCTTTCCCCCAGTTTAGCCTCTTGTCCTGGTCCCCAGTCCCCAATCTCGCCCCGGCACAGCTCCCCCTACCCTCAAGGCGTGGTTGATGGTGAGGCACTGGCCCGCCCACAACACCTCTCCAGCAGGAGATGTGAGGTGCTGCTAGTGTTGACTGAGGGGCGCGCTCCAATCTCAGGCAACTCTACACGTCTAACTTTGTGAGCGGCGGTGCTAAACACGGCGGCCGTCCCTCCACTCCCCTGCAGACTCCAGCGTGGCCACGTCTTCCGGGTACACACACACACACACACACACACACACACACACACACACACACACACACACACACACACACACACACACCTTAAGGAGATAATGAGTCCTAAAATTTATCCATCTGCAGTAGCCTTTCTGTTTCAGTTCCTTCACTCACAATTCCTTCCTTTCTTTAACTCCGCTCGCTTAACTTAACCCGCCTGGCTTTCAGAATGGAAATGCACGGACCTTTAATTCCTCTTGGGCCGACATTCCCAGTGGGCCGAGAGAGCGGGGGCCGAGTAAGCTGGTAAGTCGGGCAGGTGAAATCTATAGGCGGCGATGGTATTACTGGGAGCTGAGGAAGTCTTGGTGTACCGGGAAGAGGGAGGTGAAGGTAGGAGTGCCGAGGGAGTAGGAGTGCCCAAGAGAGGGGAGAGGGGAGTGAGGGGGTGAGGGTGCCCGGTCCTAACGAGGCTGGGCGGGCTTCGGGCTTTATGGTCTGGGTGCTCACAAAGCGACTGTGAAATGGGCCAATTTGCATTAAAGACCCAACCGCCCCAAAAAACACTTTCTGCACGTCTCTCTCTCTCTCTCTCTCTCTCTCTCTCTCTCTCTCTCTCTCTCTCTGATGGACAGTAGGACAAATTTTCTTTCTCATTCCTTTTCACGAAGGAAAGAAATTTGAATTGATTTTAATGTGAGAGGGATGACAGTTACAGTCCTCTCCCTCTCTCTCTCTCTCTCTCTCTCTCTCTCTCTCTCTCTCACACACAAGGGCAGTCAAAAACACACCTTTAATCACTCACAAAGGGCAGTCAAAACACACACACACACACACACACACACACACACACACACACACACACACACACACACACGGTCCAAACTCTCACACTCTCACTCTTTTCCCCAACACTTACGATCCAAAATATGTTCGTCAGTAGGTCAGTCTTCGGCAGGAGCGGCGCCCCCTATCCTCTCTCTCTCTCTCTCTCTCTCTCTCTCTCTCTCTCACCGCTGCAAGGGACGTCGGGCGCCAAAAAAGCAGTAAATGTTCCTTGTCAGAAAAATAGAACTCAGATACACAACCTTCATGCCGAACCTGCAAAAACTCTCTCTCTCTCTCTCTCTCTCTCTCTCTCTCTCTCTCTCTCTCTCTGATGTATAGTGGGATGTTTCTTTATCTTTTTTCTTAATTCTTTGCTTTTGAGGAAGGAAAAAAATTAGTATACCTATTTTAATGATATTCTCTCTCTCTCTCTCTCTCTCTCTCTCTCTCTCTCTCTCTCTCTCTCTCTCTCTCTCATGCCATATATATAAAAGGAACAAAGAACATAAGAAAGAAATTAAGATAGAACAGGAGAGAAGAGAAAGAACGAAAGGAGGAAAAAAAAAAAGGTAGGAAAGAAAGTAAGGATAAGAAGTAAAAAGAAAAAAAGAGAAAGAAGATAAAGAAGGGAAGGAAGGAAGGAAGAAAAAAAAAAAAAAAAAAAAAAAAAAAAAAAAAAGCATTTCTCACTGTCAGGAAAACAATAGTTTCTCTCTCTCTCTCTCTCTCTCTCTCTCTCTCTCTCTCTCTCTCTAAGATATGCCACAACGCAGATTCACCTCAAGCCACGCTATCACTGTCAGGAGGAGGAGGAGGAGGAGGAGGAGGAGGAGGAGGAGGAGGAGGAGGAGGTGATGAGCTGGTGGTGGTCAGAAGCATCACGCCTTTCTCTCTCTCTCTCTCTCTCTCTCTCTCTCTCTCTCTCTCTCTCTCTCTCTCTCTCTCTCTCTCTCTCTCTCTCAAATGTCACCCTGATAACCCTCCCTTCATGTCATCATTCCATCTCCCTCTCCCTCTCCCTCTCTCATGTCATCACCCTTCATGCCACACCCATTTCAGTTACAGCAACCCTCCTCCTCCTCCTCCTCCTCCTCCTCCATCACCCTTCTTGTCTAGTATACCAGTTTTCTCTCCACCTCTCCCTCTCTCTCTTTCTTACTACTTTTCCTTCTCTTCCTTGAGCAGCCAACTTCCTTCCATCCACCTTTCTATCTACTGTTATTTATTCTCTCCTTCCTCAGTATAACAGAACATGTAGTGACAATAACTTAACTAATATCTAACTAATAACCTTTCCTTTGTCCCTCTGTTCCCCAATAATGCCACGGTGCTGGTATGAAGTGTTTGTCTAGCCTTTCTACTGTTCTGTCTCTACTTATCGGTTATAAATTGGTAGAAAGTTATAGGAAAACAATGTTAGTTCCTATGCATATGTCCCTGTTCTGTGCACCGGTATTTATCATCTCT
>NC_059273.1:4672500-4682500 GCF_017591435.1 Portunus trituberculatus
AAGAGGCATTTAGCTAACACACACTATCAAGAGGCATTTAGCTAACATACTATCAAGAGGCATTTAGCTAACACACACTATCAAGAGGCATTTAGCTAACACACTATCAAGAGGCATTTAGCTAACACACACTATCAAGAGGCATTTAGCTAACACACCATCAAGAGGCATTTAGCTAACACACACCATCAAGAGGCATTTAGCTAACACACTATCAAGAGGCATTTAGCTAACACACACCATCAAGAGGCATTTAGCTAACAAACCACCTAATACTGAAGACATTTACATTTGCCATACACGAGAACTACTTAACTATATATTCAACTTTATAAGACACACTTACTACCAAGAGGCATTTATCTAGCACACACCTACACTTCCCTACAGCCAGCCAGCCAGCCAGTCAGCCAGCCAGTTAGTCAGTCAGTCAGTCAGCCAGTCTTCCCGGAGCCATCACCTGACCCTTGAGACCTGACCTGACCCTCCTGTGACCTCGTGTTTAGGTTTTCTCTAGGATCCTTTTCCATATAACAATGTGAACGTTTGACCCCTTGACCTGACCTCCAGTGACCTCTCTCTCTCTCTCTCTCTCTCTCTCTCTGGTGGTAAATACAGGAAAATGGTGTGTGTGTGTGTGTGTGTGTGTGTGTGTGTGTGTGTGTGTGTGTGTGTGTGTGTGTGTGTGTGTGTGTGTGTGTGTGTGTGTGTGTGTGTGTGTGTGTGTGTGTGTGTGTGTGTGTGTGTGTGTGTGTGTGTGTGTGTGTGTGTGTGTGTGTGTAGGGAAGTGTACTAAGTAAAATAAAAATGTGTTGCTATGTGTCTAAGTGTATTTGAAAGTGTTGCGGTGTTGGGAGTGTGTTTTGGATGTGTTAGGGTGTGTTTTGGGTGTACTGGAAGTGTGTTTGGGAGTGATGAGTGTGTTTTAGAGGTGTTGGGTCGTTGTGGAGTGTGTTTGAGTAAGATAAGATGTGACAGCATGTAAAGAATATAATGTAAAGTACTTGGGTGTGTTCGGGTGTATTTTGGGTGTACTGGGAGTGTATTTTGGAGGTGTTGAGTGTTGTAAGTGTGTTATAGGGGTGTTGGGGTGTATTGGAGTGTGTTTGGGTAAGATGTGATGGCATGTAAAGCACTTAGGTGTGTTTTGGGTGTATTGGGAGTGTGTTTTGGAGGTGTTGAGTGTGTTTTAGGGATATTGGGTTGTATTGGAGTGTTGGCATGTACAGTACTTAGGGGTGTGTTTTGGTGTTGAATAAAATTTTGTCGCGGTGTGTTAGCTATGTTAGAGTGCGTTGGGGTGTACTGGGGTGTTTTGATAACGTAGGGTGTGATAGCATGGAAATAAGTACTTGGGTGTATTTGGTGTTGGAATATAATTGTTTGGTGTGGTGTTGTGGTGTGTTAGTATTGTTGTGTTGTGTTAGGGTGTATTTGGGTAATGCAGGATGTGATGGCGTCAATAAGTACTTGGTTGTGTTGTTTATTGGGGTGTGTTGCGGTGTTAGGATTAAGAGTAAGGACGTGCAAGTTAAGACAAAGCTGAGCAGGTGACGTGTTGAAACTCTTTCCTGTTTGTGTTCTAAGGTTTTATCGTGTTATCATGCCACCTGTCTCTCTCTCTCTCTCTCTCTCTCTCTCTCTCTCTCTCTCTCTCTCTCTCTCTCTCTCTCTCTCTCTCTCTCAAAATGTTAGCTCGTCTCTGTTTATGCATTGTCTTTTTTTTCCGTTTTCTTAGTATCTTTGTTTTTCTATGTTTATCTGTGTGTCTGTCTGTCTGTATGCATGTCCTGTTTACTTATTTTTGTGCATCCATCTGTCTGTCTGTCTGCATGCCTGTATGCCTGTTCGCCTGTACACAAACGACTGTATTTGTCTGACTATCTGTCCTGTATACCTGACTGACCATTTCTCGTAGTCTCCTTGTTTGTTTTATACCTGATTATCTACCTCAGTGCATGTTTAAACATCTGACTCTGTTTACCTGAATATCTGTGTATCTATTTCTGTCTATTTATCTGTATCGGTATCTGTGTATTCATGATTGTATTACTGTATATCTGTCTCTGTCTCTGTCTCTGGTTACCTATCGTGTGTGTGTGTGTGTGTGTGTGTGTGTGTGTGTGTGTGTGTGTGTGTGTGTGTGTGTGTGTGTGTGTGTGTGTGTGTGTGTGTTCGTACATACTTGCTTCTATTTTGGTGCTTAAATCTGTCTTATGTTCATTTATCTACCTGTGCCCGTGGTTACTTGACTGCTTATGCATGTACGTACGTATGTATGTATGTATGTATGTATATCCGTCTCTAAGTATATAATTACACCTCATATACAAGGCACGTGTTTCCTATCACGTCACTCTCTAATAAAAACATACACGACCTGTCTCTGTTTCATTTCCCTCTCTTTGTTTGCCTGTGAGTGTGTGAGTGTGTGTGGGCATTCCTTCCTTTATCCTCTATGCTCACGGCCTTGGCTCTCTGCCCGCGTGGCTACATAGACACAGGGAATTACAATGACAGTACCACACAAAGGACTCAAGGGCAGTTTTTTTTCTCTCTCTCTTTCTCTCCAGGATCCTTAAGTGTAGTGAGATAACGCTGGTGCTTTGAACCTGTGTGTGTGTGTGTGTGTGTGTGTGTGTGTGTGTGTGTGTGTGTGTGTGTGTGTGTGTGTGTGTGTGTGTGTGTGTATACTTTCATCTATTTTGGTGCTTAAATCTATGTCTCATGTTCATTTATCTATCTGTGGCCCCGGTTACTTGACTGCTTATGTATGTATGTATGTATGCATGTATGTATATGTTTACTGGCCAATGACTACAACAACTAAGGCAAAATAGAGATAGCTATCATGACATAACAACGCATAATCTATATAACTTAACACAGGAAGGAAAAAAAAAAAAAAAACAGGAAACGGTGACATGTAGTGCAATAACACACACACACACACACACACACACACACACACACACACACACACACACACACACACACACAACGGCTAGTCATGAGTTTGGCTTCTCCGCTTGACTTTCTCAGCAGCGGCGGGAATAGTGGCGGCGGCGGTGACTGGCCAGACCTTCCGGCGCTGAGAGTTGCGTCAGGCTGGATGAGTCAACGGCCAGCACAGACAAGGCAAGGCAAGGCAAGGCAAGGCAAGGCAAGGAGCAAGGCTGGCCGGGGCGTAACAGGGAACAATAATGCACAGGACAGTAGAAGTTGCCGTGATACGAGATTCAAGAGGTGGAACAGTGGTTTTCAACGCTATCTGAGGACTTCTACAACGGCGGCCTGCGGAACGTCAAGAAACGACGGGAAGAAATGTGTGACTCTGGACGGTGACAATGTAGAGAAGTCTTAAGGACCACAAATAAAAATGAAGTTTCTGACTCGTTTACTTCATGGTTATAATTAAAACTACGATACTCCCTCGTATGCTTTCCTACCACCACCACAACCGTCATGAAAACCAAGGCAAGGCGAAGGAAAACACGGATGCTCTGGGCGTAACGGCAAACAGGGAATAGGACAGTACATAACGCAGGGACATAGCTCGCTTCACACTACCATCATAAATAAGCCGAAATGTTACTATTATTATTATCACCACAGTACAGGGACAGAGTTCGCTTCATACCCCCATAATATGAAACCCATCTACGCCTTAACTCACCTCCACTATACTCAAGGCTATAATTTAGTACTCCTTCAGTACTAGGAAGCTTTTTTTTTACCATGAGTTTTTAGATTAGATTTTATTTATATATATTAAGAACTGTTTATGCAGGTCAGAAGATTAATGGCCAGTCTACTATTTTAATCCCCACGTATGTTTCTGAAGCTGTACAAAATCGCCAATTACTAAGCAGAATGAATACAAACGCGTCATGGTACTGAAGAAGTCAAGTTACACAATTTTTCTTAGCGATATTTTTTGGTTCTAGTGACAGATTAACATATCTTCTACATTATTACCAAGGATAACACTCTTGAGGACGTAGTTATTCATCTCTGTGGCCTTTGCAAATAGTCGTGGTTCGCGGGACTAAGCAAAGGTTCTTGTCCCTGGTAACTGAAAGCATAGTGACAGTTGCGTTGATCATTAGGGATATTTTTATGGCATTTCAGGAAGCTATCTCAACTGCAATAGGGTCAAATGAGAGTTATAGGGTATTTCAAAGGGGTTTTCAAGGATTCAGTGATTATCTAAGGTGTTTTCAAGGTTTCTGTGACAGGTCAAGGGTGTTTTCAAGATTCTAGTGGAAGTTTAAAAATGTTTTCATGGTTTCAGTGATAGTTCAAGGTGGTTTCAAGGTTTTAATGACAGTTTAAGGGTGTTTTCAAGAATGTAGTGATAGTTTAAGGGTGTTTTGAAGATTTCAATGATAGTTCAATATTTCATTAAGAGTTTCAAGGTGCTTCAAGATTCCAGTAACAGTTTAAAGGCGTTCTTGACATTCCAGTGAGAAGTTGAGGATGTTTTCAAGACTGCAGTGATAATTTAAAAGGATTCAACAACAACAACAGGAAAAACACGCACGAGGACGCGGCTAATCACCTCAGTGGCCTTTGGAAAGAGAAACAGTCCTTATGATACACGTTCCAAAACATGAGCTTCAGTATAAAGGAAGGAAAGTCTCGGTCAGCAGCAGCAGCAGCAGCTCAATGTCCGCGTGCATGGCCTTCCTGACAGACAGACAGACACACACACACACACACACACACACACACACACGGTCGCTACACTCACCACCCTCCTCAAGGCCTCGTGATGGCGCTGGAATTTCCTGCACCGCCCACCGCCCACCCCAAGCCTTATTTCCCCGATGGACACAACGCAGCGCCCACTTCACGCAGCCACTTACCACCACCACTCAAAAGTTCAGTATTCTCACACGCTTCATACTTGCACCACGGGAACCATTTTCAAAGATCACAAATGCAAGACCATATTCTCACGCGGGGCTCACAACACCCTCTTCCAAGGCCACGTATTAGTCAGACATGTGGCCAAAGTTCTTCAGCGCCTCACAGAACGAAGTAGATAAGAAGATAAGAAGAGGAGTCAGATGTATGCCAGTATTTTCACCACATGTTTTCTACCACCGTACTCAGAAACCCCTTGCTCTCTCACCACGACAGTTTTCCAAGGTTACAAAGACGATTAGCCGAGTTTTCAAGATAGTTTCTTATAAAAATCTAGAAATCTTGCCAGTCCATCAATAGAACCATAAAAACACCCTTAATAACACGAGTACCTTCAATTAAAGCCCCTGGAACGTAGTGATAGTGAGAGCAAGGCGTTTCAGAATGCGGACTTTTTAAAGACAAGAAATGATGAATATTTACTCGTATTCTTACAAACTTCATGAATAGTTCCCCATATTCTTCCAAACTTCATGAATATTTGCCTTAAACCATATTTACGCATATTCTTACAAACTTCATGAATAATTTACCTCCATTTTTGCAAACTTCATGAATATCTACCTGTAACTTCATATTTTTTTACCTACTACCTTACAAACTTCATGAACACTCACCCGTAATCTTACAAACTTCACAGAACTGCTATCAAAGGAGACAGCGAATTCCAGCCAGTTTTTTTTTTTTTTTTCCCTACTAGTGCAAAATCCATATTATATTCTGACGCGAAGCTTGGTAACGTCCTTGAAAACCCTAGGGAGCTTCCGTTAGAGTGTGTCCATAAGTGTCGAAATTAGAAGTTAGATTCTCATGAGGAGTGCGGAAAGGGGGGGGGGATGGGATGGGATCGGTTTCCTAGTGACAGTACGAAATTCTTATCAAACTCTCACTAGCAACTTGAAAACACCTTTGAAAATCCACCAATTTTTTCAAGAATTTTTTTTTTATTTTTTAGCGGTCGAAATAATATAAAGGGGCGGGTTTCTTGATGACTACGAAAATATTTACCCAACTTTCACAACAACCTGAAAACACCCTCGAAAACTCACCAGTTATTTAAAAAAGGACCAGTTTATAGCAGTCGAAATAGCATAGCAGGCCCGGTGGTATGGTGACAGTGCGAAAATTTAATCAAACTTTCACTAACACCTTGAAAAACAACCAATTATTTTAAAAAACATACAGTATAGAGGTGGAGTTTCCTGGTGATAATGCAAGTCTTATCAAACTTTCACTACTAACCTAAAAACACCCTCGAAACCCCATCAATTATGTCAAGAAGGACCAGTTTACAGCAGTCGAAACAGTATAGAAGGGCGGGTTTCCTGGTGACAGTGCGAAAATCTTATCACCAGCAACTTGAAAACGCCCCTTGAAAACCCACCAGTCATTTCAAGAAGGGCCAGTTCACAGCGGTCGAGATAATGTAAGACGTTTCATTTAAAGCACAACCACGAAAAATCGCTTAAAAAATACCAAGTGGGAAGGATGGAGTCGGTTTCCTGGTGACAGTACAAAGATTTCACCAAACTTTTATTAGTAACTTGAAAACGGCCCTAAAACCAACCCAACAGCCAATCATTTTAAGAAGGGCGAGTTTATAGGGGTCGAAATAACATAAGACGTTTTATTAATTTTAAAGCACACGAGAAACCTCTTTAAAACTCCTAATAACCTTCACAAGATCGTATTTAGAGCTCAGATTGGGAGACATTTCACTTCACTACCCATACGATCGAAAACACCACCGAACACCACAGTAATATTAACAAGACACTGTTCAAAAGTCAAGATAGGGTTAGTTGTTGTTGTTATTATTATTACTACTATTGCATTAGAGTTTCTCCTCTTCCTGGTTTATTGTTGTCATTAGTATTACTGTAATAGATTCTCCTCCTCTTTCTCCTTTGTCTAGTTTGTTGTTATTTTTATTATTATAATTATTACTATCATTGTATTAGATTTTCCTTCTCTTTCTCCTCTTTTCTGTCTAGTTTGTTATTATTATTATTACTATTATTATTACATTTGCATTAGATCTTCCTCCTCTCTCCCTGGTTTGTACTTAAGAACCATGACACTCACATAAAAAAAAAAAATAAAACTAAATTTCACTAACCTGATAAAAACTACAAAGACGCAAACGCAACAACATTCAACTAAACCACCAGAACAACGAAAAAAAACATTGAAAACTTTAATAAAATCCCAAAAAAACCTGCTCAGAGACGCGATAACATATGGAAACATTTCACAATATGCAAAAACACCCCCCAAAAAAAAAAAAAGGATAAATTAAATAGACAAGTAAAAGGAAGAGGTGGGAGGAGGAGAAGGTGGGAGGAGGAGGAGGAGGAGGAGACAAGAACACTAAGACTCAAATCTATATTATTCAACACGGGAAACTGGGCCAAGAGTGAAAGGTGCCGGAAGGAATAAGGGACAGTTAATTCTCTCTCCAATCCCATCATCCCCCATCTCTCTCTCTTTGGAAGTATTCAGGTCAGAGAGAGAGAGAGAGAGAGAGAGAGAGAGAGAGAGAGAGAGAGAGAGAGAGAGAGAGAGAGAGAGAGAGAGAGAGAGAGAGAGAGAGAGAGAGAGAGAGTGGCTACCTATGATGTCCTCAGTTTCCTCTTCGCGTTACTGTGTTGCGTCAGAATTTTCCGTAATCTTCAGTAGGCATTTCCTCGGTTGAGTTGCTTGAGTGTTGACTGATCACTCGTAACAGATTCCTTACTCTTGTCTTCCGTTGGTGAGCATTTTTATTATCTTTTTATTTATTCTTCTGTGGTATTTCCTGGTTCGTGTGGTGATTCTGTGTGCGTGGTGCATAGTAATTACTAAATCTCGTACCTCAGCGCTTTTTTCCTGTTCACATTTATTTTCTATTAACTTCCTCTGTTCATTTTTTTTTTTGCTAGTGTGAAGTTAGTAAGCATGGTCTCTCTCTCTCTCTCTCTCTCTCTCTCTCTCTCTCTCTCTCTCTCTCTCTCTCTCTCTCTCACCATTGTTTATTTTCTAGTAACTTCCTAGGTAATTTTTCTTGTTAGTGTGGTGAACTAGTAAGCGTGGTCTCTCTAATAACTTCCAACAAATTCTCTCTCTCTCTCTCTCTCTCTCTCTGTTATCATTGTCTTGGTAGTGTGGTGAATTAGTAAGCACGGTGTCACGTAACTCCAAACAAATTCTCTTACTTCATCTATCTTTTTTTTTCTCTCTCTCTCACTGTTACCACTGTTTATTCATTTTCTAGTAATTTCCTTAATCAATTCTCTTGGTTGTGTGGTGAACTAGTAGAATTAGTAAGCGTAGTGTCTCTCTCATAACTCAATAAATGATCTTACTTTTTTTTTTTCTCTCTGTTCCCATTGTTTATTTATTTTCTAGTAACTTCACTTGATAAATTTTCTTGTCTGTGTGGTGAACTGGTAAGCTTGGTGTCTCATAACTCTCAATAAATTCTCTTGCTTCTCATTTTTTTTCCTCTCTGTTACCATTATTTATTTCCTAGTAATTTTCGAGATCAATTTTCCTGGTAGTGTGGTGAACTATATAGTCTGTCTGCTCTAAAGTGGCTCCTGGGTCTTGGTTTGAATGGTGTCCCAGATCTTGAGTAAAACCGTGAGCCATCCTTGTAATAAGTGCGTTGATCAACAGAAAAGTATTATTCACATCAAATCAATTAAGTTATCAAAAAGCTACAATATGTTTTAAATCCAGGAGCCATTTTACAGTATAGTCTATAGCAGAATTAGTAAGCGTAGTGTCTCTCTCATAACTCAATAAATGATCTTGTTTTTTTTTCTGTTACCAGTGCTTTATTCATTCATTTTAGTAACTTCCTTGGTAACTTTTCTTGGTAGTGCGGTGAACTAGTGAGCACGGTGTCTCTCTCATAACTCTCAACAAATTCTTTAGCTATCCTTCATCTTCCACAATCATTATCCATCCATTTTCTATTTTTATTCTTGATTTCTCCAGTGGTGTAAAGTATTTTCTTAGTTTTGTGGTGAATTAGTAAGTAGTGTATCATAACTTCTAACAGTCTTTATCTATCCTTCAACTACAATTATCTATATTTTTTTCACTAACATTCTTAATTTCCATATCTATCCTTCATCTACAATTATCTATCTATTTTTCACTAACATTCTTGATTTCCCTGGTGGTGTGAATTATTGAGCAAAATGATTAATAACTGCAAAAGCACAAATCCCATACTCCAGTCACTCTGATGGTAATATTTATTTGATTATATTCTTACTAATACTTGAAGATATTTCCTCACTCTTGTGGCGAAATCACGAACAGGTTGACTCAGATTATACAGTCAGAGGATAGAGATAATATTAAGGCGAGGGAAAGTACAGATACATAAATAATGCAAGAGTTTACATAATATTGACACATCTATTCAATGGAGTGAGAGATCATTACGTAACAAGTAAGAGAAAATAATGATCTATGAAAACTAATGCAAGAGTTACCGAGAATTTGAACCGTTTCCTATATTGACACACCTACTTCCCAACACACCTCTTAGTTAACAGGTGATAGGTAAGAGAGGGGGAGGATACGAGTACTAGTGTGTGTTAATTAGAACCTTCACTTTTTCATCTGAGTAGCACACCTTAATGACAATACGTTGCGTTAATAATCAAACAGGTAACAGTAGGGAGGAACAATAGAGGGAAAACAGTAGAAGTATGGAAAAATAAAGCACCTCCACTCATTCATCCTCTCAATAACACACCTTAATGACAATGGGTTGAGCTAATAATTAAGGAACATGTTGCAGTAGGGAAAAATAATAAAGAGAAAAAGGAAGAAGATGGAAAAATGAAGAGTTATAACCAGCACCTTCACTCATTCATCCCCTCAGTAACACACCGTAACCCCTTCAGTACCAGGATATGTTTTCATAATTATTGTGCTAACTATTTGGTGATTTAATGCAGCTTCAGAAACTTACGTGGGGTATTAGAATAGTGAAGCCTGTGGCCATTGACCTTCTGACCTTCATGGACCCTTCCTTAATGTAAATAAAATAATCTAATTACGCCCAAAACTC